>NW_025857690.1:0-24888 GCF_002878395.1 Capsicum annuum
AATGCATCTGTCCCTCAACATCGTCCTCGACCCCCATAGATTTACCAAGAAACCTCTAAATCTGAGTTTTATTTGAGGCCAGAGTTCGCAAGGAGGAGGAAGGAAAAGGATAATTTCACTCCTAATAGGGAATCCTACGCCAGTTTGTTCCAGAGATTGAGACAGAGGGGCATTATTACTCCTCTCCTTGGGCACACTCCTAATTGGTGTTTAAGAAACTTTAATCCTAATGCATGATGTGCGTATCATTCTGATGCTCAGGGTCATAGTATTGAAGATTGTCGAGATTTGAAAAGAGAAATTGAAAAGATAATTCAAGATGGATCAATTATGGTTCAGAACATTGATAGTGAGGGAAGTTTCAGTCATGTTGATAGGCAAACCAGTGGCTAAGTTGTCAGGCTGAGCAATTGAGAAGTCACCCCTCTCCCTACTAGGAAGAGGTCTGGTAGTTTGTTTTGTTTTCTTTTTTAGTTTCTAAAGTATTTCAGGGTTGTAGTTCGGGATTTATCTTGTTTTGTCCCTTTTTCATTTATGTTCGAACCCTCTATCTTTTATTTTAATTAAATAGAGTGTCCTTTTTTCCCTTTGTGTTCAAATATATGTTGTTTGTTTGTTTTCTTCACATAGTGCATTTTATGTTGATTCTGGTGATATGACATGCTAGCGGAATTTTCAGTCAGATCTTAAAATCCAATTTGATCATGAAACATTGAATCAGAGGTTTAAGTTAGTAAAAGAGAACATCTGAGGATATAGGTAGAGTGTTGAGACATTTGGTGACAAGTTGAAGCCTTCTTTGGAAATTAAGGCACTTATTTTGAGAATCACAAGAATAACTTGGTCATCAATTCAAAGACATGGCTCAATTAGGTCAAATAGTGGACATGTGATCCTACATCAAAAGGAATAGAAAAATTAGCTTCACGAAGGCATGAGGAATGTACAACAATGATGGAGTTTGCAGAAGAAGTAGCGACGCGCAACCTCAGTTAAAGTTAATGCTTAAAAGATGTCACAAATGATCTTCACCTGTCATGTTCAAATTGCATGATGTGTACTGGCATTTTTAAGGATTGATATGACGAAGACATTTCATTCTGCTATCCAAAAATTGTGTCATCCTTTGTTTACCCTATTTGAGCCTTATTTTTATTTTCTTTCATACACCTATTTTGGAATCGAGATAGAGTCAGCAAAGCTCAAAAGAAAGTGTCGAGCAAAAGAATAGTGTCAGGAAAGTTTCAAAAAAACAAACAAAAAACCAAAAAAAAAAGAGAAAAAAATGTGTCCAAAAAGTAAGAAAAGAAAAGAGTGTCTAGAAAAATAGAGTTAGAAAAGTTCCAAAGAGAAAAAGTCAATAAAAGGAAAAAAAATCAGAATCAAGCAAAAGAACAAACCGCCAGAACTACGTATGATATGATTCTCCTCTCTCGGGGGTGAGATACGTAGGCTGCCCTACCCGGAGCTCGATCCAACCAAATAAACAATTTAGAGTCGCCTAGTCAAAAGAAACTGGGTAATGAGGTAATCCTCATTGTTTGAGCCGATTCCAAAATTTGTAAGTGCCACCCCACTTCAAGTGTCATTTCGGATCCATGCCATCCTGTGCCACCCCACTTCAAGTGTCGTTTGGGACCCATGTCATCCTTTCTTTTTAACCCTATCCAAAAATCAAGTTACAACCAAAGAAAGACGTTTAGATCAATATTTGAGAATGTTAAGGCTAAGCATGCAAGGGATATGATGATGCATTTTGGGAACTACTTATCTTCCTCAGCATAAGGAATCAGGAGAGAAGTAAAAATAAGATTCTTATTGGTGAAAACTCCCATGAGCACCAAAAGGCGATGGTAAGTCGAGAAAGATAAAAATGAGAGAGTCTTATCGGTGAAAACCCTCACGGGCACTGTAAAACGACTGTGAGTTAAGAAAAATAAAAATAAAAGTCTCATTGGTGAAAAACCCTCACGGACACCATAGAAAAATGGTGAGCTGAGAGAATGAAAATAAGAGAGTCTTATTGGTGAAAAAACCTCACAGACACCTTAAGACAATGGTGAACTGAGAAAAAGAGAATGAGAGAGGCTTGTTGGTAAAAACCCTGCAAGGTGTCACTAGTCGAATGAGGTCTTAAATGTAATTGACCTAAGGAAATAACTCAATTTCATGTCCCTTAACTCAAGAACAATTGGTAGAAAGTTTGGATGGAAAGATTAGAAAGCTTGATCCAAAATGCATGACATAATCATTAGAGTTGGCTGTCATTTCTAGATAAATTTTTCATTTCTTTATTTCAAATGGGGACATTCATTGTCTTTTCTTTCTTCTCTTTATTTATTTTATTTTATTTTTATTTAGTGAGTTGTCCAAATAAAAATCATTGTCATTTTTTCTCTTGTCTTTGAGTCAAGTTCATGTCAAAAAAAGTGAGAAAAGATTTCAAAACTGGCTACCAGCTTCTTCAATTGTGCAAAGCAAGACAAAAGGCCCACACATGAAAGAGACATGATTGTGAGCCGAAATAAGGCATACAGAAAGGTTTGTCAATCAATAAGTCTGGGAACTCATAGAACTACCAAGGTTCAAAGGGTTTATCTAAAAAAATGACAAAGTAGATATACTGTATCTGTTTCAGAGTCACTCTTAATAATACAACTTCGAGTCAATGATACAGCAAGTCAGTGACACATGCTAATGGTTGGAAGCAAGATTAAATGTGACAGGGGCAAGAGCGATTTCCACAAAAGCCAAAGCCACAAACCAGCCACCATATTTTTAAACTAACAAGTTTTCTTTGTATGAAACAGGAATACATGTTACCTTCGAATCAAGGATTTCAAAGCCTAAACATCAAAAGTTGCAATGCCTCACTTCCATAAATGCAGGAGACAATATTGTTGCACAGGCTTGGTAATCAAAACCATGGTAAAATTCATTATCCAATATCTTTAGGAGACACACTTCCTTGTTTGGATAATTCAAGAGATATTTGTAAGGAGATGCACTTCCTTGTTTGGGTAATTCAAGTGACATTTGTAAGGAGATACACTTTCTTGTTTAGTAATTCAAGCGACATTTGTAAGGAGATGCACTTTTTTGTTTGGTAATTCAAGCAACATTTGTAAGGAGACACACTTCCTTGTATAGTAATTCAAGCGGCATTTGTAAGGAGACGGACTTCCTTGTTTGGTAATTCAACCGGTATTTGTAAGGAGACACACTTCCTTGTTTGGACAATTCAAGTAACATTTGTAAGGAGACGCACTTCCTTGTTTGGGCAATTCAAGCAACATTTGTAAGGAGACGCACTTCCTTATTTGGGCAATTCAAGCAACATTTGTAAGGAGACGCACTTCCTTATTTGGTAATTCAAGCAATATTTGTAAGGAAACACACTTCCTTATTTGGTAATTCAAGCGGTATTTGTAAGGAGACACACTTCCTTATTTGGTAATTCAAGCGGTATTTTTAAGGAGACACATTTCCTTGTTTGGGCAATTCAAGCAACATTTTCAAGGAGACTCACTTCCTTGTTTAGGTGATTCAAGCGGCATTGGTAAGGAGACACACTCCCTTATTTTGATAATTCAAGCAACATTGGTAAGGAGACGCACTTCCTAGATTGGGTAATTCAAATTTTACTTTTTAGGTAATGCACTTCCTAACTTAAGTCTTGATTCCTAGTAAATGTACTTCCTAGTTGAGTCAGTCCCCTAATTCCTAGTAGGTGGAATTCCTAGTTGATTCAGTCCCCTGAATTTCTAGAAAATGCACTTTCTAGTCTAGTTATTGCACTTAATCGTTAGGAGACGTACTTCCTTGCTAGTTTTCATTTGTCAGGTGGCACACTTTTTAACTTAAACTTATATCTCTAAAAGACACACTTTCTAGTCAGAATTTATCATTTTAATTTTTAGAGACGCACTTCCTAGTCTTGGTCAATCAATTTTACTCTCAAGAGACGCATTTCTTGGTTAGCGTGTTGATTCATTGTTGTAACATGCAAATAGTTATGATTAGATCTGACATTAGCAAAAGTTTTCTGATGGTAAACTAGGGCAAAATTTAATTCTTCTGTTCGGACTTCACCTTTCTGGAAAATGAAATCTCTTTATAATAATATTTATTTGGAATAATTTTCTTTTTAGTTTTGATGTGATTTCAGGAGCTCGCCTGAAGAACAGGGCGGATAAATGAAAATTCAAGCAACATGGTGAAGAAGTTGAGAGTCAAGAAACAATGTGAAGAAATTAAAAGTCAACAGATTGAAAAATAGCAAGTTAGGAGCCCACCTAGAGAACAGGGTGAAAAACTGAAAGTCAGGCAACAAGTTGAAGAAATTGCAAAGTCAGGAGCCCGCCTGAAGAATAGGGTGATGAAACTCAAGTTAAGAGTTCAAAAGAAGCTACATCGATAGGACTTTTGTAATTTTATTTATCTTTTTAACTCTTGTAATTTTTCATTTTTTGATGTAATGACAGAGCCGCGGACCGGAGCCTCGATGGAATCTCACTCGACTCTCCAACTCGGTATAGCCCCTCTCCTTCCAATCCTTTGAGATACCTGTGACTTGATTCCCTTATAACTTGGGTAGGTAGGATGTCCTAAGTCAAGAACTGGTTGCCCTTCTTTATTTTGTTTCTTTCCTTGAATAATGGTCGGGTCAAAATTTAGTCTCGTTGTCTACTTTTTTGTCTAAAAACACTTTGTGTTTACACTCAAAAAGGTGAACGTTGTAGACACCTAATTTTGTCCCTCCCAAAACCCAATTTATCCATTTTTTCACTTCTTGTTATCATACACTCTCACCTATGTGATTATACCCTACAAAAATATAAAAAATAACAACCCGATCCTAACGAACTTTACAACTCATCCTAACAACCTACCCCAACCCATACCCCTACCCACCTACCCTAACCCACATCACGTACCCTTTTTATATTTTCTTCTTGGTAAGAAACCATAACAGAAAAGGACACATACACATTGAGGAAAAAGAAAACAAGAAAATAAAAATAGGTCCCACTGAAATTGATTTTGGAGAGAAATAAACAATACACAAAAAGCTCTAACAATACCACACATATATATACAACATCTCACGTACACTAGAGGGGGACCATTTTTTTTATCATCTTCATCACAAAAACAAAAAAATAGAGACAGAGGTATAGGGAGAGACAAAATAAAAAGCTTATTCTCGATTTTTTTTCTTTTCATGAACTAATCCACACACTACATACACAGAACAATCCACAACGATGCACACACACCAAAAATTAGGGAAAACAGTGTGAGAAAATTGAGCGAAGAGGTGAGGATGGCGAGCTGAGAGAAGAAAAAGTTGAGATACCCTCTTTTCCGGCGAGTTCTCGCCGGAAACGTTGATGTCGCGAGATTTTCTCTATTTTTGGTCACTGTGGGAGCTCGCCGGAGCTCCGTCCAGATGAAAACCAGCTCCACCTCCACCAAAATCTCAAAACTCGATCACCCCATCACTGTTGGTAGTATTCAGGCGGCGAAATACATCGGGACCAGCATCGAAATTGGGTAAAACGAAATTTTAGTTCGAAATCCGTGATTTGAGGTTCGTATTGAGGCTACTGGTTCTGTTATAATTTTGTTCAAATTTGTTGTTTCTATACCGAGTTGGGGGTTTGTTCCGTTGGTTGGGTTCCAGTTTTGACTCGAGGTTCCAGTGCGAACTCCATTTCGTTTAATTGAATAATACTTGGTTGAAAGCGGCATTGAGGTCCAATTCTTTTTCCTTTTCCTTTTAATTCTTATATGATTATGAACGTGTGATTCGATATCACTGTTTTATTTCTTTATGTGATTTGTTGATAACATTTGAGTGATTTCGATGGTGCGATTGATAAAAAGAAAGTTGGGGGTGGGAATTAAAAATTAACGAAAAGGATAGATTCGAATTAATTTTGATTTATTGTCGATATGAAACGTGATAGAATTATGATGCGTTGAAATAGATAGGCAAATGTAGGTTTGGGTAGGCAAAAAATTTAGGATTGGTGCCTTGTTGAATGCGTGAATACTTGTTGAATTGTTCTTTCTATTTCAAACGCACATAATTGAAAAAATGTATTCATTTTATCGGGGAATGCCTCTAAGTATGATGTATTTATTCACCGGAGAATGGCCCGAGGTATCTTGTATTCGGAGGACGTTCGTGATGAAGGCCCGAGGCATCGGGTAGAGCATAGTATAGGATTAACTTAGAATAGGATTTATATTTTCGCATTTTTCTATTTTCGGGTTGTAATAATTGGACTGAACACTATATTTTTGGACTTGTTTTGTCTTGTTTGTTTGATTGATTGTTTTGTGTGTTTTGTGTGGTTTATACATTTTTTAGAGTTAAATTAACCGATACTCTCCACCAAGTGACCATGGTCGAACCTCGGGATCGAGGGGTGCCTAACACCTTCCCCTCGGTCAACAGAATTCCTTTGCTGGAATTTCTGTTCGCGGATCAGTTATAGAGTCAAAACCATTTTGAAAAAGAATATCCAAGGATGACTTGGCACACTCGATTTATGCCAAGTGGCGACTCTGAGTTTTGAATATAAATAATCTTTTTCGAAATAAATTATCTTCATTTTGTCACTTTAATAATTAAAACCCCTTTCAACCCTTTAAAACAAATATTTTCGGATTAGAAAAAGGGGGTGTGACAAACGCCCTCCCAATTTCTCTCTAGTTAGTCTAGGAAGTAAGTCGATTGCACGTCTTTTTTCCTTTGATTAATAAAATGCCTATCTCAGCCACCAAATTTTTTATCAACCAAAAAAAAGAAGAAGAAGAAAAGATTGACTGAAGAGTATATATTATGATCATCTTGGTTTGATTGAATATGAAATTTAAGAATACATAGAAGAATTCTGAATTTTGTGTTTTAAAACTAGAAGTGAGCATAACATATAAAAAATATTTTTTAATTCTTATGATTTTAAACATGTCATAATATTCCTCTAAAAAGGAAGTGTCATTAAAGGTTAAAACGAACTGAAATAAGGAACGTATAAATATAGAAATATAACATTTTTTCGATGATATAAAAAGTAAAGTACCTCTAAATTGAAAAAGAAAAAAAAGTAACTCAAAATTGCTATTCCTTCCATTCTGTTTATGTCATAACTAGGAAATAGGCCCACACTTTGCCCGATGATGAAAAGCATATTGATGATTGATCTTATAAATGATTATTTTCTCTATTATTTTGTATTTGTGAGATTATAAAATTTCAACTTCAATACATGATACATATTATGACCTAGATTTTCAGTTAATTCATGTTTGATTCACTTTTTAAGAATATTAACATAAAAAAGTTCACCTCATTTTTGTAAGTGAAATTATTGCCACGTATAATATATATGTTTTTGTCTTTTTATTCATGCAACACTTACATAAGAGAACATTAATTGATTTTGGAAATTGATGAATCACACTTCTTCGAAACGAAATCATCGGCTTATTACAAATTTACAATCATTTTTTTTTTTGTAGTTTTGTTAAATACATAACTGAATAACATGATTATTGTTTGTTAAATTATTCAATCTCGACTTGCTCTCAGTGGCGGAGCCAGGATTGACATCAAGGGTGTTCACAAGTGAACATACGAACTAACCGAAGGGGGTTTGACATCTGCTATATATACATAAAAAATAATTTTAATCATGGATATATAATATAATTTTTCATCGAAGAGGGTTCGGATGAACCCCCTACCTTATATGTTGATCCGCCCCTGCTTGCTCTTCTCAGCTATTATACTCAAAAGTAAGATATGCATATTCAAGAATCAATCTATAAATCTATAAAGCACATTTTGTCATCTAAACAACAATAAAAATATTAGATTCATATTATGGAATGATAAGAAATATTAGGTTCTTACTATATTGCATGGGAATTTTCAAAGTTGCTCTTTATTTGTTAGTTTGAAGATAATAAACATTAAACTTACATTTGTATCCTCAATTTCTTTAGCACCTTCCCTCACCGAACATTTAAATTTCCACTAAATATTATTATTAGGAAGTAGATATACGTATTTGTTATATTTTATATCATATCTAGCACAAAAATTTATTAGAACAGTTTTTTTTTTATCTTCATACTTAATTCTCTCTTTTTATGTTTGTTTTGTATAATTATTTTCTTTCTTTTTCAATTATACGTATATTGAATGAGAATTTCTTCTTCTTTTTTTGAGATAATTATAAGAGAATAGAGATATAAAATTAACACTTAGATAGGTCGGTTGAAAGCAATAGAGATAATGTAATTAAAATTGTTGTGACAACATGAGGTTTTGATCTTTTGTGTTTTAATATCTTATCTTTGATATGTATTAATACACATTAATCAAAAATAATTAAGAGGAAGGGGAGAGGTATCGTAACATTTAAAAAATTTAATATTGCTTTTAATTTAGTTCGCGTGTGCATTTTTGAATTCTCTCAATGAAAATTTTGATTCCGCCACTACATCGATCAGCCTTATCAGATTCCAGTATTTTGACCAATTTGGAGGTACATGCACTCCACTTGTTCTCCATTACCATTTATTCTTTGAATTGTTTTGTAGGGGGTTTGGATTGGAATGTTGATTGGCACATTAGTTCAAACCATTGTACTACTTATTATTACTTCCAAAACTGATTGGGATAAACAGGTAATTCTTGCAATTCCTTTAGAAACATCCACTTGCCTATAGAGAAAGTCTCTTTAAATGCTAAACCAAAATTATACATATTGTTTTTTAGGTAACACTCACTCAACAACGAGTTAAAAGGTGGTCAATAGAAGACAATAACAATTCTACATCATCACAAGGGGCTTAATTTACAATAGCTTATTATATTAATTTTCTTATTGTATGAAGTAACTCTCAAAGATAGTTAATTTCAGTTATCTTTTTCTACGTTGCTTGGACTCTTGAAAATATTGATGGGTGCGTGTTGAATCCTTCAAAAATAGTGTAATTTTAAAAAGCGACACAAATATGATGATATTTTTGAAGAATCCGAACAACTTAGATCTTTTGTACAAGACTGCTTTATTTCTCTCTAAAAACTAGAGTGAGAAACAAAAGATAATAAAATTCCAACGACCACAAGTACAAAAATTCAATGGATATGACGGATGAAGAGATGCAAGTTCAGGAGGAAGATCTATTAACGAGAAGTACAATGCTTATATTAGTTATACTTGCATTAGTTATGCTTGTGTAGACACGTGATTTTGACCCTCCCGAGTTTAATATATATATTTTTTGATATTAAATACTTATATTTGATATAATATTATTTAAATTCTTATTTTATTTTAATAAATTTTTGGTTAAAAGATAAATAATTAAATGAAGTTAAGTTTGAGATATTTTATTTTATTTTTATTCTATTTTTTTAAAATAATAATAATAATACTAATTAAAAAAATAATGAATACAAAAATTAAAAATATTTTCCCATTTTATAAAATTTAATAAATAAATTAGTAGTTTAATACTATTTTATTAAATTTATTTTTATCTATTTATAAATTGCTATTATGTTTTGATTAATGTAAAATTAATTAATTATTATCATATTTATTGTTATTATTATTTTATTATTTATTATTATTATTTTTATTGTCTTTGAATTAAAAAAAAAGGAAAAAAACAATATATTTTTCAAAATTCAAATATGTTTTTTATCCTATCTGATAAGATCTACTCCCTCCATTCCCCGTCCCAAAAAAAAATCCCTCTACAAAAAAGACTTCCGTCCCTCATAAAACAGACGGACTGTTCTCTACAGTACACTGTATTGTCAGACTCCATCAGAAACATCAGAGAACAAAAAAAAAAAAAAAAAGAGAGCAAAGAGTGAGAAAAAAGGGAAGTAAAAAATAAAGAAAACAAAGTGAGGATTCAAAAAGTGGAGAATTTCGTTTGAGGATTTCGATGACGGTTTTCGAGTTTCTGCTTTAGTTCATTATAGGTTCTATTCAACTATGAATTTTGTTTTTATAAACTTTATTATGAACAAGTATGAATGAAAAATATTCTAGTAAAGATTATGCATTATTTGGTGTGTGTAGTTGACTGATAGATTATGCATTATTTGGTGTGTAGTCGACTGATTTCATAAACTTTCTATTATTATATATTATACTATCAAATTATTGGATAATTATGTACTTGTACTATGTTGGATATAAAAAAACGCTGCGTATGATACTGTCAAGTAAAAAATTAAAATAGAAAGAAAAAAAAAGAATAAAATAAATATTATTTATTTACATTGCATCTTTTTACAATATGATATACACCACTCACTGTAAATCACACACGTTCACGGATAGGGAGACAAAGACACAATGCACTCACGCATAATTTTCATCGAATAACAATCAACACACACTACACATACCGTAAATAGGCAAGTGTACAAAAATCGAGAAAAAACCAATCCAACCGATGCCGCCGGCGGAAACGCCGTTCCAACCAGCGGCCGCTGCTCTATCTTCCCTTTTCCCTTTTCCGGCCACCCCTCCGTTGTTTGAAATAGATCTGGCCGAGAAGGCCATTCTCCGGTCGATCCCACTCCAAAATCGAAAATCACCACCACCGGCGAAGCAACCAGCGCCGCCAACAGTCCAACTGCCGCTATTTTTCTCCCTTTCCAGCGAAGTTTCAAACGCCAACCAGTCCTCGCCACCGGCAAAATAAAACCATAACTAAACCATTCTAGGCTAATTGTTTGTAATCATTTTTATTTTTAACAAAAAGAATAAATTGAATTTTTCCTCTGGTCATTGTTATAAGAGATTGAAAGGAAAAGAAGTTTAAAAGATTCTAAACTTATGAGAACGTCAGGGAACTTTTTATATTTTCATGATTTTGGATGATGTAAATATTTATACATTAAAATATTTCAAATGAAATTTCATAAATGTTTCCTCTAAGTCTTCACTTCTTTTTGTTTTTGTTTTTTTGTATTTTTTTTTTTTTTTTTGGAATTAAGTAACTTCACTAGTTTATTTTACCATCTACAAATAAATATCCGAATTGATAGTAATATTTTAGTTGTTAAATTTTGGGAGTTTCGTGTTTAAGCGATTTCACAGTGCTTTAGATTTGCAGTAAATTTAAAGAAAATAAATTTGAAGAATCATAATAGAGATTAATACGGTTAGCTTGGTGTATTTTTTATTTATTTTATTATTTATTTATTTATTATTTTAATTCATTGTCATTAATAAATCTTAATAATTATTTTGTTAAATTAGTTAATCGCTTTAAATGAATTTTATTCAAGTTTATTGTTAAAGTTAGATGACATTTCAAGTATCAAATGCCTTTTGACGCTAGGAAAGTTTTAGGCACGTTTAAATATATTCGTCTCAATTAAGAATGCGGCGTACACATCTTTTTGAGACATTTAAAAATTTCAAGGATGCAATAATGCATTTTGACAAATATTTTTCTAAAATTAACTTTCATTGATTTAATATAAAATATATAAACAGTTTTGCTATAATAAAAATGAGCGAATCTAGGCCTACAAACATAATTTATCAAAATTATTTTAGTCAAGATAAGTCAATAAAGCGACCGTGATAGAACTATGGGACTCGAAGGGTGCCTCACACCTTTCCCTCAGTTAACAGAATTCCTTACCCGGTCTTCTGTTTTCGCAGACCATAATAAGAGTCATTTCCTTTTAACTAGGGATTCAAAAAGGTGAATTGGAACACCATAACTCAATTCCAAGTGGCGACTCTATAATTAAAATAATCTCTATTCAATATTGTCACTTTAATTGGAAAAACCCTTCGACCCGAATCCTTTAGGAGAAAAGGGGTGTGACAACTTGTATTTTTCTTATGCAGTATTTGGTTTGATATATTAAAAATAATATAAATTACATAATTTCTAAAACGAAAAAGGGTCTAAAATGCCCTTCAACTATGTAAAATGATGCAAAAATGTCCCCCGTCTATTTAATGGGCCTAAAATGCCCTTTTCGTTTACCTATTGGGCCTAAAATGTCCTTCTCACCTACTTATTGGATCTAAAATATTTTTTCCGTCTACCTATTGAGCCTATTTTATCCTTTTATTTAGGCAAACTACATGAAAAGGTCATCCTTAAAACTTAATTACATAAATAATAGTATTTTTTTAATATAACAAAAATATTTTTTTTACATATATAGCCATTTTAAAAAATCAGAAAAGATAATTATAATTTCTAATTTAATGCTATAACTAATTATCAATTCACCTTAATTTAAAAGATATACTTTCAATCTTCAAATTAAAAGTGGAAAAGATAATCCCTTTTTTCAAATATTTCTCTCTCTTATATTCAAAATTCAAATATTTTAAAATAAATTAAGTATTCCATTATTTACTCGTGTATGTTTCATTTTTTTTTCATGTATGTTAATCATCTAGTATGATTTCATTATCATGTATTTTTAATTCTAATGTAATAGATTAACCATAATTTTTTATGGATAAATATTTATGAAATAAAAATTATTATGTTGAAAGTTCAAATATACCATGTATTTATGTTGTATAAATATAATTTATGTCAAAGTCAGATTATTATTATATTTTTGATATAATTTATGGGATAAATATTCATGGCATATCTCATTATGTCGGAACTACTTTTTTTGTTAAAGAAATATTTATAAAATATAAATTTACATGGTATAAAATTTTTATATCTAAAATATAACATGTATGTTTATGGTATAAATATAATTTACATGGTATAAATTTAATTTGTATGGTATAAATATATCATATATTTTTATGATATAACTATGACTTGTATAATATATAAATATATCATGAATTTTTATGGTATATTTATATTATATATTTTTATGGATGCATCGTAAAAGTAGCCAATAAAAATGAAAAACATAAAATTTTGATATAGTATATATAAAATGAATGAATAAAGACTTCTATAAAAATAAGCAATAAATAAGAAATACGAGAATTTAATATATAATTATTTTTCTATATATTAGAATCTGTTATAAAAGCAAATATTTTATATGCTATAGCTGGCAACCAACTAATACGGCTATGTATATGTAATAATTTTTTTAAAATGGCTATTTATATTTTTTTGATTTATCAGATCAATTTAGAATGACGAAAAATTGATATTGTGCACTATTTATTTGGTTAATATTAATAAAAATGATAGAGATTTTATGTAGTTTAATAATTATAAGTTGTGGTATTATATAGTTTTTTTTTTAAAATAAAAGGGCAAAACAGACTCAATAGGTAGACGGAAAAGACATTTTAAGCCCATTAAGTAGAAATGAAGGGCATTGTAGGCACAATAGGTAGATGAATGATATTTTTGCACCATTTCACATAGTTGAAGGGCATTTTACGCCCTTTTTCGTTTCTAAAAAATATTTCTTTTTACAAAAATACCGTCTATATATATATTGAAAAGGATGTGAAAAAAATTTTGAGGGGTAATTATATCTTTAGGCATGCAAATGCATGCATTAGATCCATTGCATTATTAATGCCATGTATTTTGAGGTATTGGTAATACACATCTTAATACACAATAAAATGTATAACTAATGCAAGGATTAAAAATGTACCAAACAAGATACTAATACTACACAATACTAATAAATAATTACTCTTTTTAATACACTCTACCAAACAACCCTAAGAGCTTTATAATGATAGCTTGTACCCAAGGTGTGTAAAGCCTTTTTTAATCCTTTGTGAAAATAGGTATAAAGAAGGGGTGATTCATGTTATTGTCTTGTTCATCATCTAGGTTGAAGAGATGAAAATCTTTTTGAATAGAGTACACGTATTGGATTAAGAGGGTTATCAATTATACCTTGTCTTTGAAACTTATTTTACTAGTATCAGGTGAAATAGGAAAACTCTCAGAATTTCAACCTACATCAAAATTGGAATTCAAATTACTCAACACAACTACTATGCATTTTATCCCATTAAAGGGCCAATCTTTCTCGATACCGTGTTGTCAAAATGATCAAATCTAGAGACTCTAAAGCTCAACAATAGAAGCTCCATGTACAGAGTAGAGAAAGGAATTGTGTATTGAGTGTATTAGTAGTTACAATCCAATTCAGTTGTGCTTATATATGTATATATAGACTTGATTACTCTTTCTAGAGGTTTACTAATCCCACTTAATCATTAGTTGCCAGCTCACACTCCTAACTAACTAACTGATCCAATGTAACAATGAATTAATGAAACAGTGCTCTGCAACTAACTAATTCTCTAACTAACTGATTTGCCAATTGATAAACTAGCTAACTAACAGCTAGAATTAGTAACTAATTTCAACACTCCCCCTCAAGCTGTAGAGTGCAAAATATTGAGCACACCAAGTTTTCTCATCAGACATGAGTGTTGATCATGCCCCAAACTTTAAGTTAGAATATCTGCTTCTTGAAATTATGTTGGAATATACATAGTCTGCACCAAATCACTTTTGATTTTATCCCTGATGAAATGACAATCAACCTCTATATGTTTGGTTCTCTCATGGAAGACAGGCTTGGCTGCCAACTGCATAGCTGATTTGATATCACTAAACAAGGTGATAGGCTTAGGAATAAGGACATTTAACTCTTTGAACAACCCTTCTAGCCAAGTTAGCCGTGCAACACCTGAGGCCATGCTTTTGTACTCAGCCTCAGCTGAACTTCTAGAGATTGTATTTTGCTTCTTTGACTTCCAGGATACTAAAGATCCAGCAAACTGTACTACATAGCCAGTGAAAGGCCTTCTTGTATTAGGACATTCGGCTCAGTTAGAGTCACACCAGCATACAAAATCTGTATCAGCCTGAGCCTTCAACCAAATTCCTTGACCAACTAAACCTTTTATATATTTGATCACCCTATATGCAATATCTATATATGATCTTTTAGGTATTTATATGAATTGACTTAATGTTTTTGCAGCATAACTAATATCTGGTCTTATGACAGTAACATACATAAGTTTCCCAACTAGTCTTTGATACAAAGTTGCATCCCACAAGAAAACATCACCTATGGTGCCTGCAACTCTATTATATTCTACTGATGTTAACTTGACATTAGATTCTAATGGTGCAAGTGCTAGTTTTGCACCAACAAGACCAGTCTTAGAGATTAGTTTTAGAATATATTTCCTTTGGTTCCATATAACACCTTGATTTGATCTTAGAACTTCAATTCCCAGGACATATTTAAGCTTTCCTAAGTCCTTGAGCTTGAACTGCCTGTGTAGTACTTCTTTTGCCTCAGAAATCATAGATTCATTGTCACCAGTGATGAGCAAATAATCCATAAACCTATATTATCACTATTCCTTATGGATTCTTGAATGTAAATAATGAGTAATCATGAGCACTTTGAGTAAAACCTGCATTCAGAAGAGCTGCTGTGAGCTTGATATTTTATTATCTCAAGGCTTGTTTAAGTCCATACAAGGACTTAAGTAATCTACAAACTTTGTAAGTTCCTTTCTGCTAAAAGATTTCAGGCATCTTCATATGTACTTCTTTTTCTAAATCACCTTGTAGGAAAGTATTATAAATATCCACTAGCTACATAGTCTAAACTCTTGAAACAACAAGAGCAATGACATATCTGACAGTCACCATCTTAACCATAGGTGAGAATGTGTCATGGTAATCTAGTCCCTCTTGTTGGCTGTAACCTTTAGCTACTAGCCTTGCCTTGAACCTCTCAACCTCTCCATTTGACTTGTACTTGATCTCATGTACCCGCTTTGAACCAATGACATTCTTTCCAGGAGGTAGATTAACTATTTCGTAAGTGCTATTATCTTTTAGTGCTTGAATCTCCATTTTCATAGCTTGTATCCGTATGTCATCTTTGGTTGTTTGACTGAAAAACTGTAGCTCCACCAGAGTTAAAAAACTTCTCGCATAGCTTTGATAGGTAAAAGTGGTATTCTTGTAGGACAAATAATTAGCAATAGGATATCTTGTGCCTTTTCTCTTCCTTGGCATTGCATAATCCTTCATCTAAATGGGTTGCTTTGTCACTCTAGGTGTTCTTCTAGGTGGGCAATGTACTGGCTTTGCATTGTCTGGAGGTGAAGATATTGGTTCATTTGATTGGTCTTTAAGGTAATCTGTAGTGTCAATTGGTAGAGCAAGTACTGATACATCTTGGGACATCTCTTATTAGTATGATCATAATCAGGATCTTCTGAAATCAGTGAACTTGCATTATCAAAATTATCTGTATATGGCTGAATCAATTCATGTGGATGGTTTTGACTTCTTATCTTAGCAAATTAAAACACACTTTCTTGGAATGTCATATCCTTGCTAACATACAACTTGTTCGATATCAAATCCAGTATCAAATATCCTTTTTGAATATTAGAGTAGCCCATTAACACTGCAGGTCTGGCTCTTTCAAAAAACTTTTCATTCTTAAGCAAAGTAGAAGCATAACACAAGAAGCCTAAACCCTCAGATGTGTTAGTGAAGGGACCTTAGAGAACAATACTTCATAGGGACTTTTACCATCTATAGATGATAATGGTAAGTTGTTCATAAGATACACAATAACTTGAACAACTAATCCCCAAAATCTAATAGGCATTTGTGATTGAAACCTTATAGATTTAGCTATATTTTGAATTTGACTGCGCTGTCTTTCTACTGTACCATTTTGTTGTGGCGTATAAGGGCAGCTTCTTTGATGTAAGAAACCTAAGGACTTAAACATAGTATTGCACTGCTTGTTGAAAAACTCAGTCTTATTATAAGTTTTTATGACCTTCACACAGGTTCCAAACTGAGTTTTAATCATCAACAAAAAATCCTTGAGAGCTACAATACATTCAGACTTAAGTTGCAATAAATGGATCCAAGTATATCTACTATAGTCATCCAGAATTGTTAAGAAGTAGATTTTCTTAACAAAAGTTGGATTTTTATAAGGACCTATAGATCTATATGCACAACTTCAAAGAATGCATTTGATTTAGTTTCACTAGTAGTTAATGGAAATCTAGACTTCTTGGCAAGTGGACATATAGGACAATTATTTAGAAGTTCAGCATCCTTACTGTCGCGTCCCATTTTTCTTGCGAAAAGCGGAATTCGACGTGACCACTCTTTTTTGGGTTCGTTTAAAGGGTAGATATGAAGAGTTGCCACCTAACATATTAAGGTGTGTTAGGGCATCGGTATAGGCTAACTACGAACCTATTTTATTGTTTTGTCTTAGTTCACCAGAGTTTGGGTAAGGATTCAAATTACCTCGAAAGAAAGGTGTTAGGCACCTTTTGAGGTCCACAAAGGTGGTTCCCGGCCAAATTCGTATTTTATGCAGGGATTTTACGTGATCAAATAAAGGTCTCTTATTTTAACTTAATTGTTAACTAAGTGATAAAGTAATTAATAAACTAACACACGCTATTTTGTTAATTTTTGATTATCTAAGTGATAAAATCAGTAAGACATATAATAACACAAGTGAGGAGAGAGAAATGACATAATTTATAACAAAAGGGGACTGTTTATGTAATAAACTAACTACCCCAAATAAGCATGTAAAGTAAATAAAAGAATAAAAAGAATTCATCAAATCAAACAAAGAAATATTTTTGATCTCATTCGGATCAGAACCCCAACTTGTTTAATCATCATCTGACCCACTGGCCAAACTCTTAGACAAATCATATGTCTTACCTTTAATGTCGGTTGGAGATCATCACTTCCAAATGACTACCCGTCCCACCCCACCTAAGCTCCACCGAAGCTAGTTGTTAAACCTAAAGACGTTCTACGACAAGAATAAAACTACCATCTTTGGTAATACTTATCGTCCCACCGATCGTCCAAAAGGCATTGGACTTTGCTATTTTGGTTTTGTGATCTAGACAAAATAAAGCTATATTGCCTAAGACTCGAAACGCGTAACAATTAGGACTAGCCTCTTGATTAATTAAAGTTGGTTAATGTGATTCACATGCAAAGACAAATAATAGCTTATTTTTGTGTCATTAACCTATAAGCATGATATCTAAGTGTTCAACAATTGTTTATTGACAAGTAACTGTCAAAACATTTATAACAATGTGACAAAATTCATGAGAAGTCATGTCAAAGTTAAACAAGTGTGAAATAATAAGAACGTTAATTTATTGTATAAAAGATAGTTAAGCATGATGTCTAAGTGTTCAACAATTGTTTATTGATTAAAAGTAATTGTCAAACCATTAAAAATAATGTTGTAAAGTTGTTAAAACAAAATATGTCAAAATAAAGTAAATATGTTGAAGTGTGATGCTTGTTAATTATGTTTAAAACATGTTATAAACTAATGACAGTATAAGAAATTACAAACACATGTGAAAATTACTACAAACATTCTTAATACTGAAAAGTCCATTAAACTGCTGAAAATGAATTTTTTATAATGCCGAAAGGTGAATTAGCATGCTGGACTTTATTTATATGCTGAAAAATAATTTTAACATGCTAAAATTTAATAGTTTTGTACTAAAAAATAGTTTTAACATGCTGGAAAAATGACTTGTATGTTGGAAATTAATATTAATATGGTGAAAAAGTAATTGTATTGCTGAAAATTATTAAGCAGACAAACACTTAGTTTTAACTTGTAAAACAATAACTTTATGTTACCAAATGGATTGCTTTTGAGAAAATGTCGAAACCAAGTAAGAATAACTTAATGACAATGTCGAAAACAAGTAAAACACGTCTTAAAACATGTCACGATCAAATTAAACCGTAAGTTAATTGATTATCCCTTAAGTCATGCTTTCTATGTGACCACGAAAGTTTATTGTTGGTCCTAGATTATTCTTTTGCCTAGGTGATTCACGTAGCACATAAAGCCCTGCCCTCCATGAAGTCCCATAAATATTATTATTACATCACTAGCGTTTTTACAATAATTCTTACAGGCCAATAATAAATGAAATAAAAGAAAAACTAAAAAGGGTTAGATTGGATAGCCCTCGATGACTCCATGGCAACTCTGTCTCATCTAACCGCTTGTCTTTAATCTGTGAGCACAAGGAAAACATAAAAACACATCCCGAATCTGAAATATGTCTTTGGTGACACAAAACCAACCTTTGGCGCTGTTAAGATCCTAAGGATCTCCAGGATCCAAAAGGGGTTATGTGATGCGTAATGATTATTTCAGATTCACAAACAACAAACATTCTAGTGGGAAAAATATTTAACAGCGGGAGAAAATATGTCATATTAATAAAAGTAAATAACAGGACCAAATCAATAAGTCACGAAATAATTGCACAAAAAATGAATAGAAGGCTCATGTCATCAAACATTTAAAGTAAGTAAATCAAAGTGAGGTCATAGTCATGTAGAATAACATAAAAGAAACTTAATGAATCAAACGTCATAAACAAAGTAAAAAAATTCTAGAGAGAGATAGACAAGCATCTCACTAAAAAATTCAAATCCCTTTCCAAAACTTCCCTTTCTCATCCAACCATCCATGGAAATGCAGCATAGCAACCCAAAATCAACCATCCCTCCGAAGCCCCCAGATCCATCTCGTGGTGGCGGGGAAATAGCCCTAAAAAAGCCTTTATCTTTCAAGGAAGCTCTACAGGAAGCAAACCTCACCCAATCTACGGTTTACGAAAGAGCCCCCCAACCCAACCCTTTAGAAGAAGACTTTATAAACCTCTCCATTGAGGAAAAACACGCCTCTATGCTCCATGGAAAAACTCCATCATTATCAAAAGCGTGGGAAAAAACTTCAACCACTAATATTTACGAACAAAGATCTCCGATCTCTGGAAAATTAACGAACCGATCATTCTTATTGACCTAGGGGAGGGCATCTTCATGGTCAAAATCACATTGGAGGAAAGCCAAAGGAAAATTCTTCATGATGGTCCTTGGTTTATAGTGGGCTCTTTCATTTCCACAAGGAAATGGATACGAAATTTTGTACCCAAAAATTTCCCCATCCTCTTCATCGCCATCTAGATCTGACTACCATCCCTTCGAACCAAATTTTACGACAGGTGAATTCTGGAAAAAATTGGGGAAAAAATAGGCACGATGCTGAGAATAGACGCATGCACTTCTTCCACCTTAAGAGAAAAATATGAGCGGATTTGCATCCAGATCCCACTAGATACACCAGTACGCACAACGATCACCATTGGACAACACCGACAATCCATTAGCTGTGAGGGTACGGGCTTCTTATGCACCACCTGTGGCCATTTGGGCCATACACACTCCCGATTCAGCTACGCACAGACCCAACCTCCAACGGAGAAAGACGGAGCAGAATAACCAAATAAACCTCCGACCACAACGGAATGGACAACAGTCAAATTTGGGAAAAGAGCGGGAATAGTCAACAATTCTACTACAAATGCTCTAAACGGTAATAAATCTACACATAAAATCCCCGTCCAGGTGAAAACGTATAACGCAGCTACAGGTAAGTTCTCCCAACTCAATACCTCTCCTCTCTCCAGTGAAACCTCTACTGACGGTGCAAAACCTAATGCTGAGAAAGGAGAGTCTTCACCCTAAACTCTTTTCTTGGGGCCTTCAAACCTTAATAAGGCCCAGGATGAGCCATTCGTACCCCCCCTTAATGCTGACTCACTTAAATTAGGCCCTTTAAGTTATTCATCGACCCAAAAACAAGTGGCCCAAAGGGTTATAAAAAACCACTTGCCAACGACTGGGCCTACCTCAAAAAAATAAACTTCAGGCCCACCAACTTCAAATACCTTTTCCATTTTGCTTTCTTCTCTAGCTTCTCCCGAGGACATGGATTTGACTCCAATCCATGTCAAAACTCAAAACTCTAAGTCAGTTGAGAACCTTCCATTTCAGAATGCAGAAGAACTTCAGCCTGCAACTGCTACCACTACTATTTTGGGGAACTAAACAACAACTTCTTCTATTAATAATATCTCCCCAAAAAAGCCTTTCTCCATTAACTCTTCTCAAGAAACCCCTCATTATGGAGAACTCAACCCCTCACGTTCTAGAGTTCACATTCGAAACGCTCCCCATAGACCATGTTCTAACCTCTTAGATAGAGATGGGTCTACCTTAGATGAATGCAAGCCTACTGATGAACTTACATGGAACTCCATTAAGGGTGACGCTCAAAACCCCAGCTTACATGGCTCTCCTGATAAAAGAGGGACTCAACCAAGCCCTCGCAGCATACAGGAACAACGTTTGGTTGACTTCCCTCATGACCATATCGGGAAATGAACCCACTGGAACCACTGTCCGTAGAGATGGTACAATAAATCATGCTTTAAACGGTCCAGAGCATGCCTTTCTTTCCCAACGACAACCCAATCCTTCTTCAGAATGGCCCTACACTCCTAATGGTTCCAAATCCTTCATCTCAGATAACAACTTCCCCAAACTCTTCTCAGCCACCAAAAGTTCTGGAAAGAGGAAAAACCATGGAAATATTAAGAGCAAACAACTTAGAAATAGAATCTATTCTGTCATCCATGAAAGTCCCTCTCACAGAAGCCACCATTCTAAACAAACCTCTATCCATAAGCTTCGAAGAGTTAGTTAGCCAGATGGTGACTATTCTGTGTCCCAGGGAGTTAACCAAGTTCAACCTGGAGATCAAAATCCCAAGTCCCTCGACTCGGGGGTTCTTCATGACCTCAGTAACTCCACTCAGGTCCATGATTAACATGGACCTACCTCAAACACCCCTAACACCCAAGAACAAGGGGAAAGAGGTAATAGAAGCACCACTGACTCCCAACATCCCTATGATGAACATCATTGTATGAAATTCTAGGGGAGCAAACAACTCTGAATTCCGAAGACACTACAATACCATGATTGCTCTTCATAAACCTAGCATGCTTGCTTTTCTCGAGACCCGAATGTTTGACCATCACCAACTAACTCAAGAGCTTGGGTTTGACTTTCAGCTTTAATCAAGCGCTAATGGGAACTCTGGAGGCATTGTCCTGATGTAGAAAGAAGACCTTCTAAGCATTAACAACATCTCCATAACCCCCCAGGGAATCCATACTACTGCCAAGGTATTTTCTCCCCCTTCTGATTGGTTTCTAAGCATCATTTATGGCAATACTAACCTCAGTCTTAGGAAGACCCTTTGGGACCAGCTCTCCACCTTCGCTGAAACCATAAACAACAACAATAACACTAATAACTATTGTTGGCTGGTGGGAGGCGATTTTAATGAAGTTCTGAGAGCCTTAGACAAGTTTGAAGGGAACCCGATTAGCTTGACTAGAACTAACCTGTTCTCCAATGTTGTGAATCAATGCAATCTTATTGACTTAGGCTTTAAAGGCAGCAGATACACTTGGACTAACAAAAGATTTAGAAATAGAAGGTAGCTCATTCTAGAATGACTTGGCAGATGGCTAGCAAATGAGAGTTGGATTTATCTCTTCCCAAATACCTCTATCACTCACCTCCCTAGAACCCATTCTGACCACTGTCCCCTCTTAATCAGCCTTACCAACAGAATCCCTAACTCTAACAGACCCTTCAGGATGGAAACTATGTAGTGCTCTCATCCTGAGTTCTTTAACATCGTCACCCAATCTTTACAGGGTGAACAAAACTTATAAGATTCCATCTCCACTTTCCAGAACCATGTCATCCCCTGGAATAAAGAAACCTTCAGAAATATCTTCCAAAAAAAAAAAGAACTCTATCTAGGCTCGCGGGTATTCAGAAATCCCCTTCATACCCCACTATCTCCTTTCTTCACAATCTTGAGGCCTCTCTACAAAAGGAGTATAGAGAAATTATAAGACTTAAAGCTGACTTATGGAGGCTCAAGTTGAGAATAAACTAGCTTACTGAGGGTGATGAATTCCAAGTTTTTCCATACTGTCACCCTTAACAGAATGAGAATGAATAGAATATATACTCTAAAAAAGAGGATGGCACATGGATTGATAACCTAAGAGACATCATGGCTCTTACTCAGGGCTTTTATGAATCCCTTTACACTACCAACCACCTCTCCACTTGGCTTCAATGCTAACAAAACCTCTCCACAAGGGGAATCATCCCTTCCAATGCTCACCACCTTCTGGATTCCATCCCTTCTACAGCTGAAATCAAGAAGGCTATTTTCTCCTTTAAAGACACTAAAGCTCCGGGGTCGGATGGCCTCCAATCTTTATTTTTCAAAAGTTCTGGGATACGATCAGTCCAAAGCTCATTAACTTCTGCACAAACACTTTCAAATTCAATATCATGGAAGAGTAAGTGAACAAAACCTACTTATGCCTCATTCCCAAGTGTACAAATATTGTCTTCCTGATAAACTTCAGACCAATAGGCCTCTGCAACACCCAATACAAAGTCATCTCTAAGATCATAGTCAACAGAATTAAACCTCACTTGGCTAAGATCATCAAACCGTGCCAAGCCAGCTTCATGACTAACAGAAGGGCCTCAGACAATGCCCTTATTATTCAAGAGTACATTTCTCACCTTTCCAAAATAAAGGGGAAAATGGGCAACATGATTATCAAAATTGACTTAGAAAAAGCTTTTGATCGACTCGAATTGTCTTTTATATGGTAAGCCCTCCACTTCTTCAACTTTGCCCCTGGCCTAACAAACTTGATCATGTCATGCATTTCCTCTACCTCCATCTCCATCCTCCTGAATGGCTCAAGAACCAACTTCTTCAATCCTTCAAGGGGCATCAGACAAGGGGATCCTATATCCCCTTACCTATTCATTCTTTGCATAGAACTTCTCTCCCGAAGGATTGATCATGAGGTAGACATATTAAATTGGAATCCTGTCCCTATCTCCAAAGGGGGCCCAAGCATATCCCATCTATTTTTTGCAGATGACCTCACACTCTTTGCAAAAGCTAACCCAAAGAACTGCAAAACCATTAAAGGACTCTTGACAACTTCAGCTCCTTCTCAGGACAAAAAATCAATGTGTCCAAATCAAAAGTCCTTTACTCCAAGAACTGCTCCATTGATTCCATTAATACCTCAATCTCTATCCTGACCTTCAAAGCTATAAATTCATTTGGAAAATACCTGGGATTCCCCATTTTTCACAAACCCCCTGTCAGCACTGACTTTCAGTTTATCCTAGACAGGATGCAAAATAGACTAGCGAGTTGGAAAATAAATTTTCTCAATACTGCAGGCAGGACCACCCTGGCTAGATCTTGCCTTAATACCACCCCAAATCATGTGATGCAAATGGTAGACCGCCCCAAGAATACCCTCAATCAAATAAACAGAATTCAGAGGAATTTCATCTGTGGTACTACTGCGGCAAAAAAGAAAATTCACATGTTGAGTTGGAATACTGTCACCAAACCAAAATAGGAAGGTGGTTTAGGCATCCAAAAAGTTGTAACCAAGAACAAAACCTTACTCACTTCTCTAGCTTGGAGAATGATCAGTAAACCCGACTCCCTCTGGGCCAAAGTTATTCATTCTAAGAACAATAACAAGAATGGAAATCCCAAAAAACATGCATCCAGAACCTGGAAAGCCATCTTTAAAGGTATCAATACCTGCAGAGAAGGCACTCTTTGGATCATCCAGAAAGGGGACAAAGTCAACTTCTGGGAAGACATTTGGATTCCTAACTTCAGCAGCATTAGAAGCCACATCCAGGGCCCTTTCTAGGAACAACCCCTGAGAACCAAAGTTTCCCAAATCTGGAAAAATGGAACATGGGACTTCTCCACCCTCTCCTTTGACTTACCTTCCTTTATTAAAACCACCATCATTAATAACTTCTTCCCTACCACCAGTA
>NW_025857691.1:0-2102 GCF_002878395.1 Capsicum annuum
GATCCTATAGCACATTTGAGACGCTATTGCAACCAGCTAAGGGGCGCTAGAGAGAAGGAAGAATTACTCATGGCATATTTCGGTGAGAGTCTTTCAGGTCTAGCTTCAAAATGGTTTGTTGATCAAGACATCGACAAGTGGAACAACTGGGATGACCTTGCTAACGAATTTGTGCAACAATTTTAATACAATATGGAGTTGATTCCTAACGAGAAATCCCTAACTGGTATAAAAAAAAAAGAATACTGAGAGTTTCAGGGAGTATGCGATCAAATGGCGCAAACAAGCTGGTAGAGTAAAACCGCCAATGAAAGAAAGTAAGATAGTGGAGGCGTTTATTCAAGCGCAGGATGAAACATATTATCAACACTTGTTACCTGCATTAGGCAAGCCATTTATTGAGGTCCTCAAAATGGGGGAGATGATAGAGGATGGAATTAAGACTGGTCGCATTGTGAGTTTTGCGACATTGAAAGCGACTACTCAAGCAATTCAAAAAGGTTCGGGAAGTATAGGAGGAAAGAAGAATGAGGAAGATGTATCTGTCATTGCAGTTGGACAACAGGCATGGGCAAAAGGACCACACCATCGTTACCCACGGGCTCAAACCCAAGTTTATGCCCAAGCTCCACAGAATTTTTACCAAAATCCATTATATCCCATTCCCCCACCTCCATATCAAGTGTATAATGCGCAACCTTATATTCAACCTCCATCTTACCCACACTGGCGTGCGCCAACTCTGCCGAGTCATCCTCCAACTCCATATACATACCGAAGCCCTTTTAGGCCTGGTTTTAAATTTAAGCCAAACAATGGAATGAGATAGAAGTCGGAGATAGCTTCACACCCATTGGAGAGTCGTATGCAAGTTTATTCCAGATATTGGTACAGTAGGGCATGATCACTCCTCTCCTTGGGTATACCCCTGACCCATATTCAAGAAGTTTTGATCCTATGTACGATGTACATATCATTCCAATGTTCAGGGTCACAGTATTGAAGATTGTCGTACTTTGAAAAGAGAAATTGAAAACATGATTCAAGATAAATCAATCATGGTGCAGAACATTGACAGTGAGGAAAACTCTAGTCATGCTGATATGCAAACCAGTGGCTAAGATGTTAGGCTGAGCAATTGAGAAGTCACCCCTCTCCTTACCAGGAAGGGGTTTGGTAGCTTGTTTTGTTTTATTTTTTGTTCTCTGAATTATTTCAAGGTTGTAGTTCGAGATCTGTCTTGTTTAATCCTTTTGTTGTTTATGTTCCAACTCTTCTATCTTTTGTTTCGACTAAATGAAGTGTCTCATTTTCCTTTGTGTTTTAAATATGTATTGTTTGTTTGTTTTCTTTACATAGTACATTTTGTGTTGACCCTAGTGATATGACATGCTAGTGAAATTTTCAGTCAGATCTTAAAATACAATTTAAGCATGAACATTGAATCAGAGGGTTAAAGTTAGAAAAAGAAAGCATATGAGAAAATAGATAGAGTGCTGAGATATTTGGTGACAAGTTAAGGTATTATTTTGAGAATCACAAGAACAACTTGGTCATCGATCGAAAGGCAAGCCCCAATTAGGTCAAATAGTGGACATGTGATCCCTATATCAAGAGAAATAAGAAGATAAGCAGCTTCACGAAAGCATGAATCATTCGATGTGAGAAATGTACAACAAAGGCAGAGTTTGTAGAAGAAGTAGTGACGCACAGACTGAATCTGCTTAAAAATATGTCGCAAATGATCTTCATCTCTCACTTTCATATTACATGATATGTACTTGCATTTTCAAGGATTGATATGACGAAGGCATTTCATTCTGCTATCCAAACATCGTGTCATCCTTTGTTTACCCCATTTGAGCTTCAGTCCTATTTTATTTCATACCTCTTTTTTGGAATCAATATAGTCAGCAAAGCTCAAAAGAAAAGTGTCGAGCTAAACAATAGATTCAGAAAAAGTTCACAAAAAAAAGAGAAAAAAAATATGTCCAAAAAGAAAAAGGTGTCAAGACAAATAGAGTCAGAAAAATCCAAAGAGAAAAGAGTCAACAAAAGAAAAAAATTAGAATCAAGTGAAAGAACAAGCTGTCAGAACTACG
>NW_025857692.1:0-2166 GCF_002878395.1 Capsicum annuum
ACAATACATATTTAAAACACAAAGAAAAAGGGGACACTCTATTTAATAAAAATGAAAGATAGAAGGGTTTGAACATAAATGACAAAGGGACAAAATAAGATAGATCCCAAACTACAACCCTGAAATAATTTGAAAAATAGAAAAGAAGACAAAACGAACTACCAGACCTCTTCCTAGTAGGGAGATAGGTGAATTCTCAATTGCTCAGCTTGACAACTTAGCTGCTGGTTTGCATATCAGCATGACTAGAGCTTCCCTCACTATCAATGTTCTACACCATAATTGATCCATCATGAATCATCTTTTCAATTTCTCTTTTCAAATATCGACAATCTTTAATACTATGACCCTGAGCCTCAGAATAATACGCACATCGTGTGTTAGAATCAAAATTTCTTGAACGCCTATTAAAGGTGTGCCCAAGGAGAGGAGTGATCATTCCTTCCTGTACCAATCTCTGAAATAAACAGGCATATGACTCTCCAATTATTGTGAAGCTATCTCTCGACTTCTGCCTCATTTCATTGTTTGGCTTGGATAGAAAATCTGGCTTAAAATGGTTTTGGTATGTTTGTGGAGTTAGAGGATGACTCTGGGGCGTTGGGGTCTACCATTGTAGGTAAGATGAGGGTTAAATATGTGGTTGTGCACTATACACTTGATATGGATGAGGAGGAACAGAGTATAACAGATTTTGGGAGTGATTATGTGGAGCCTGGGCATAAACTTGAGCTTGAGCCTGAGATCGACGACGTCGTGGTCTTCTTGGCCTTTCTTGCTGTCCAACTATAATTGAAGATGCATCTTCCTCATTCTTTTTCTCCCCAACACTTCTTGAATCCTTTTGAATTACTTGAGTATTCGCTTTCAATGTTGCAAAACTCATAATGCGACCAGTCTTAATTCCCTCTTCTATCATCTCCCTCATTTTAAGAACCTCAATGAACGGCTTGCCTAATGCAGGTAACAAGTGTTAATAATATGTTTCGTCCTGTGCTTGAATAAACACCTCCACTATTTTTCTTTCTTTCATTGGTGGTTTTACTCTAGCAGCTTGTTCGTGCCATCTGATCGCATACTCTCTGAAACTCTCAGTATTCTTCTTTGTTATACTAGTTAGGGATTTTTAGTCAGGGATCAACTCCACATTGTATTGAAATTGTTGCACAAATTCGTTATCTAGGTCATCCCAACTAATCCATTTAGCAATGTCTTAGTCAACAAACCATTCTGAAGCTAGACGTGAAAGATTCTCACCGAAATATGCCATGAGTAATTCTTCCTTCCCTGTAGCACCCCTTAGCTGGTTGCAATAGCGTCTCAAATGTGCTACAGGATCGCTATGTCCATCATACTTCTCAAACTTTGGCATTTTAAAACCAAGAGGAAGATGTACACCAGGAAACATGCACAGATCTTTATATAAGACACTTTTGTAACCCCCAAGTCCTTGCAAGTTTTTCATAGTCAATTCCAAACTTCTCAATTTTCTGGCTATTTCCTCTTATTCTTCTGTCATAACAGGCTTCTCAGTGTTAGGAGGAAATTCAGGCGGTTGAGGGCAATCGTAAGGACCAGTCGACTTAAATTTAGGCTCGAGAGCATAATGCTGATCACTAAAAATATTCAATGCAAGCTCACTTGTAGAGTAGGGAGGCACAACTTGTGGATGAACATCAAAAGTAGGAGGTGGGGGTGGCGCTGCAAAAGCATGAACAACAGCTGGAGCTCAGTATGTGGTAGTCTTGGATTGGAGAGTGAGGAAATGAACATTGGAAATGGTTGGATATTGTTGCCCTGGAGTCGATCCTGATGCATGTTGTGGCATATCAACAAAAATGGGAAATTGTGCATGTGACACGGGAGGAAAGCTAGAAAGATATTCCAAATTATCAATGGGAACTGGAGGAGGCGGCAACCCATTAGCCCAAGCTTGATGCATTTCGATTATTTGTTGCCTTAATTTTCGAATCTCTTTATTATCTCCTACATTCTCATTCCCCAAACTCCCTATCTGATTAGTGACAACTAACTCGGTATCCTTGTTGGCCATAACTTCCTCTGTGACTTGGAGCAATATAGAGGACCAGCCAAAATGCCACAAACCAACTACCTTAAACTAACTGGACAAGAGATAGCAAATGCGTTAGAGTTCAACAATTTTTC
>NW_025857693.1:0-61431 GCF_002878395.1 Capsicum annuum
AGGTGAGGTTAATTATATGCCATGACTGGTAGCCTAGAGGTAGAGTCTTTGCATGTTGTTATTACATGTACTATATCAATGAGCCATCAATTGATTTTTTCTTTATTTAATCTGAGATCCACTTATTCTTTTCTATCTGCTTATCATGTAACACAATAAAGTCATTTTAGGATTTTTATCTCTGCTATTATCTGTTTCTACTTCCATGGGTGATTTTATTATAGTGGATCAGGTTTATATATCATATGTTGTGATTGTTCGAGAGTTTAACACCCAGGATGATCTTATTGTATTAGATATGGTGGACTTTAATATGATTTTAGGTATAGACTGGTTATCCCCCTATCATAGAGTTTTGGGTTGTTTCTCCAAGACCGCTACTTTATCTATGCCTGACTGACACGATCCGATGTAGGGCCTTGTCATAATAGGCATTTCAAGTCCATCCAAAAACCTGGACCATACCCATACCCAAACCAGCCTCCAAAGACGGGTACCCTAAGTCAAATGAAATTTGAACAAATAACAATATAGTGTTTACTACGATTCCAGACTCTGGGATAGGTCTATAATAGTGACCAACTCAAACAAGTCCGACCATTCCTTACAAACCATCAACCACAACCATGAACAAACCAATATAAAAACCAAGTTCATATTCATAACATAACATAAAAGGATGGAACAATCATAAATTCAGTCCAACAGTATCATCCCCAATACCAATGCCAATAATAAGGAAGGCACTAATACCGACACCACCCATTCCAACCCACAGTAGTCACACAAAGCCTTTAACTAAACGAAAAAATATCTAATTGGGCCATGCCCCCAACCATATCAAAAACCAGTATCCATAAAATAACAAAAGTACAAAGAGATATCCATGATATGAAATGAAGCCTTTCGGGTTATGGAAGATCACCACTTCAATCTAATAGCTTATCCCGAATACGATCACTAAGTAGGAGGAGTAGAATGGTCGATTCTTGAATTACATTGGGATATAGCCACCCCAAGAATGGTTAGCAGATGAACTCTAGCATGAACTCAGGATAAGGATAAAATAATGCCATCTAGTAAAACCAAGTAAACCAACCATATGTGTACAAGACATATATATATATATAACCATGTCGTAAAAGGGAGATAGGTTTAACATACCTTCAAAAACATTCACCTGGGTATCTGTAGCTTAACCATCCTAGAACCAGCCATGGGCTATAGGGGTCTAGTGAATGCATGAATGGGCCATGATACGTGTAGCCTCACAAAACAGAGATACCATATGAGTAAGGGATTCCTAAGTACCCTTCTCTCTCCATGATATATATGTAGAGTGTATCTAGAGGATTCCCATGTAACTCATAGTATCATATATGTCTCTATGACCAACCTTTATGACAGAAAGCATGAGTTTCCAGTGTCCATCCATTGGACTCGCATCTTCATGGTTAGCTATCACACCTCACCATTATTTTCCAATTAAAATCATTACCATCCAACCAAACCATTTGCCATTATTATTAACTAAGGATATGAGTAGTGGTATCGTCACAACGACTATAACGTGCAAGAAATTTCCTTAGCCAGTTTTTTTATGTAAAGGAATTCCCATGTGACCATATATTACATTATCAAGTTAACTTTGGGGAATCTCGTATACCCCACAATTGTTCCATTATTATGTTTTCTTGGGGGAATCTCATATACCCCACAAGTTGTTCATTAATATGTTTACTTTTGGGATTCCCTTGTACCCCAAAAGGAGTGTTTAATTAACCTTAACCTTGACCACCATATCTTACCATTTAACCATTCAAAACTATTTACACCATTTAAGGTTCCATTACCAAACCATACCATGCAATAGTTTCATTAAAAGTGCAATAATATAGTAAAAGAATTATCAAAGGAATTTTATCAAACATGTTGGGGGTATAGTATTTCCCAAAAAAAACTTCAATTACTAATTAACCATTCTCATACAACTAATTGTCCATAACACGATTAAAGCATGTAATTACATAATTAAAATATGGGAAAACCAATCCACGAATATAATACAAAAACACCAACATATATTTGAAAACCCCCAAACTATACAATAATCATACCATAAAATAATTGTATAAAACATGCCTTTAGTTGGAACTAATAATGTGGGAGGAGTAAATACTTTAGATTGCAAAGATGTAATACCCCGAGACTCTAACCAATAGTACAACCATGACTCAAGATCATGAGAAGTAAGTTATAGTGATTTGGTCGTTTTATGATCAAGGGTGATGTGTATTAAGGCCTCAAAGATGTCCTAGCGATTAGGTGAATCAAAACATTCCTTACCGATTGAATTCTTGGGAAGGATATTGCCATATTCAATTTCAAATGAGCATATCTCTCGTTATACTACGAATTATTGAGCTCATGATATACCAAAAGATATATAATTTAATTAGCTTTCCAAAAATATAAATTTCACCAAAATATGGTATCGGAGCCAAGAGTTTGCCCATTTTACTCCAGCATGTCAGGCTGAAAAACTGAGTGACGACATTTGTGAGAAGTCATCACAAGTGTGATGACTTATCACCAATGTCGTCAGCCTTAGGTAGATTTTCACCCCCAGTGATGACATTTGTGACAATTCATGACAAGTGTGACACTTATCACCAATGTCGCCAACCTTAAGCAGAAAATTAGAAAATCCACCCTTTTATGATGACATTTCGTAACGACTTGTCATGAATGTCATTAGCTATTTTTTTCAGCAATTAAAGGACATTTTTACAAGGGTATTTTGGTATTTTCTCATCTTTTGGAGACCCTTATAAATATGAAAATCGCCATCTAAACCCTAATTTCTTCATTCTGTCTTTCAATTCTCTTAAGAAATATATCTAGGATTTTTATTTATGGACATTAATCTTCCAAAATTCATTCATAAATCTTCAAGATTTCTTTAAGAATCAAGTTTCTCATATTGTGGGCTTCGAGAATCATTTATTACAAGTGCGGATAGAGTTTCAAGCACTAGAATTCATCCAATTTCAAAGATGAAGGTATGTGGGGTTTTGAACAAGAGCAATTCTTTCATTCTTGTGTGCAAAGCTTTGATTTCTATCATGGATTTATATGATTTTTCAAATGAGTTTATACCCAAATTACTTCATCATGAGATTATGAGAATATAAATTGTTCAAGCTTTGTTATACATGATTATTTTTCTATTCCCAAGTTATGACTTGATATTTAATATTGTGAATTTCATATTTCTACCATGATTTGATATTTCAAGTGTTGTCAAGATATGTGTCAAGCTTTAAGCTTCCTTATAACAAACTAGATTATTGAGTATATTGTTTCTTGAGATTGAGCTGTTACAATGAGTCTTGATATTTCCTCAAAGTTATTAATGTTGTCAAGATTTAATGAATTGATACATTTTGATATTGAGAAAGATTGAGTTGATTTAAGTCGAGTTAGGAATCCACAAGTTGATTATGATTTGATAAATGAGAAAGAGATTTGATTTGTTCTTTATGATAGACCCTTGTGATGTTTGTGGTAGATTTTCTAACTCATTCTAAGCTTGTGTCTAGGAGTAGTATTTAGCACCGACTGGGAAATGTCGTAACTAAAATAGATCCATTGTACGGATAACTAAAATAGATCTATTGTAATGGATCTATTTTTATTTGTACGTGAATATTTCTTAACTTCTCTAAATATTTATATTTTTAGTTTATTGTTCATATCTGGGGGGATGATTAACTGGTATTTGATTAAATGCTTTACGGTAGTATTCTTTAGTTTTTTGTCTTAGTCTTTGTAATTCTTCTATATTATTTTTGAGGTATTCTAAATATTCTATATCTTTTGTTCTAAAATATTCGTTTAAATTCTCTTTTATAAGCATTTCTTCTAATCTTATTTCTTCCATATCCTATCTCAAATATTTTAAATACTCTTAGTTTATCATTTTACTCTAAAGTAGTTGCTTGTTTACTAATTTTCATGTAATATTCTATTCTAGTTGTACTATAATTTATATCTGAATTAAGGTTATTAATGCTATTAATTATCTCTCTTTCTTCTTATCTTAGTGAGTTTTTTATGTTATATAAACTATTATCTGTACTTTTCTCTAAATGTTCTAAGGTTTCTTTTATCCATATTAATTTTTCTTTTAGATTTTCCAATATTTCTTTGAGTCGGTTTCTATAATTAATTTCTTCGTATAGGTCACTTTGGTTTTCTCTAATTTTTCTAATATATTCTAACATTTTAGTCTGAATAATATACATCTAGGTAATTATCTAGGTATAGTTATTCTATTCAATTTATAATTTCAATTTCATAGTGTAATATTTTTTCTAATATTATTCTCTTAATATCTATAATTTCTATATTTCTAAGTATATATAAGATTAATATTTTAAGATTATCTGTCATTTAAAATTGGTTAAATACTTTATTATAATATGTTTTAGTTTTCTATTTTGATCTCATTAGTTCTTCTATATTTTCACTGAGAAATTGTATATATTTTATATCTTTAGTCCTCATATATTCATCTAAATTTTTTTTCATTTATTTTTCTGTTGATTGTATATTTTTCATATTTATTTTCAAAAATTCTAAATATACATAATTTATCGTGGTTGATATGCTGGTTTGGTATATAAGCATTTGTAAGAGTAGCTAGGTAAGTGTGGTATATAATTTACTCTAGACATAAAATATTTATCATATATTTTTTCTAATATAATTTTTCTTATATCTGTAATTTCTATATCCTTAAGTACATATAAAACAATTATTTTAAATTTATCTACCATTTCGTCAGATAAATAAGTATTCATTTTTTATTTTTCAAAATTACGTGCCACCGTAGGATTGATATTGATAATTGTGGGCCAGAGGCCGAGTATGAGATTATGATCACTAAATTTAGGTTGTACTCCCTGGCAAGAGTACAACGCTCCCGCCAATGTGAGGTTCTTTCCTTAAGATGGAAAAACGTTGGACTCCATATATCTCACACGGTTTATGTCAGTTATAAGAGCCTCCCATTTCCATAAGAGTTGAGTATCTTGAATTACCGAGTCACTCTGAGTCTTGAGCTGAAGAGTTGAGTTATTTATGATGATTTATAACATTTTTATCATATGATTTATTTACTATGAGATCATGAAAAGTTTGTTTCAATCTAACTCAAGCCAAGTGAGCCATCATTGTATATATGCATATTTTTATGAAATCGATGATGATAATTGCATTGTTGAATGCACCCCCACATACTCAGTACATTCCAAAGTGCTAACCCACATATTTTCCTACGGGCTATATATTCTCATAATTTAGGTTTGGTTACTTAGCCGTAGCCGCATTAACGATATTCGAGTGCCTCAACTATGTTCCCTCAGTGGTAAGTCCTCATGGTTTGAGGATCGTGTCTATATTTTTGGTGATATCGTTCTGTTGTTATGGATTTCAGTACTGTTCGAGTCGGTTGGGGGTTTGCCCCAATGGCTTCTTGATTTTGATGTATAGAGGCTTTGTCAGACTAAAGGGTTGGTATGTACAGATATTCAATATATTTTGGTTGTACAGTCTAGTCTTGTCCAGTATTTCTCTTGAACCTGATATGGTATATCTCTTTATTATGAATGACTATTGTTGAATTGAGTTCCTTGAGATAGTGTCTGGCTCCGAGGGTTAGGCTGGGATTATGTGTAGCCCTAAGAATCGTGTGACGTCTCGGGATGGAAATTTTAGGGCGTTACAAAGCTTGGTATTAGAGACTAAGGTTTAAGGAGTCCTAAGGAGTCTGACAAGACGCATTACATAGAGTCTTGATCATTGGTGTGTAGCATACGACATCTATGAGCAAGAGGCTACGGAATATTTTAAGATAAGTCATTTCTTTCTTTATAAAGCTTATCATGCCTACAACCGTCTCTTTATCTGCGATTAACTCGTGCTCTCTTATAACAGAAAATGTCTCATCATCGAGCTTATGGAAACAACGATCAACCTCAACCCGTTGATCCTTTGAATGAGCATGTATCTTATGCAAAATTTCAGGCAGCTTTTCAGGCGCTAGCCTAGGCAGTTATTGCCAATGCTCAAGATAACACCCAAACTATTGTTCTGCCTCCCAAGAGAATAATTCTATTGTAGCTCGAGTTCATGACTTTATGCGGATGAATCTGCCTGAGTTCTATAGGTCAAAGGTAGGTGAAGACCCACAGATATACTTGGATGAAGTGAGAAAGATCACCCAGATGATGCATATGACTGAGGAGGAGAGCATTGAATTGGTTGCCTATCGAATGAAAGATATTGCATATGATTGAGTGGAGATATGGAGGAGGAATAAAGGGGAGGATGTCGTTCACATGACTTGTCAGTTATTCCAGGATGCGTTCTTGGATAGATTCTTTCCTCTTGAGATGAGCGAAGCAAGGATACAGTAATTCATGAAGTTGAGATAATGCTCCATGACTATTAAGGAGTATTGTCTTAGATTTAAATAGTTATCCAAATATGCTCCTAGTATGATGGCTGACTCCAGGACCTTCATGAGCAAGTTCGTGACCGGCGTGTCAAGTTACATTGTGAAAGAGTGTAGATCTATTATGCTTAATAGGGATTTGAACCTTTCTCGATTGATGATATATGCCCAATAGATTGAAGATGATAAGGTAAAAGAGAGGGAGAGAGTAAAAGAGAATAAAAGAGCTAGATCAGAGCAGCAGGGATTCAATCAATCCAAATTCTATGGAGGGAACCGCCCTTAATTTCAGGGATGTCTGTTTATGCATGTACCTTCCTCAGTTAGTGCCCCCGCACCTAGAAGTAGGCAGGAGTATGGGAATAGGCCTATCCCATCTAAGTCTCAGGAAAGGGTAAGTAACAAACCTCATCCTCCTTCATGTGCTAAGTGTGGTAGAGATTATTTTGGCGAGTGTTTTGTTGATCAAAGAGGTTTCTTTGGTTATGGAAAGTTGGTCCATCGACTTAGAGATTGTCCGTATGCTAGACAAAGGAGTAGAGATGCTCGTCCCCAGATTCAGGCTACTAATGCCCCTGCTTCTGTAGTCCGCCCAGTTCCTCCTCAGGGCACCTCTTCTAGTACTGCTGACGGTTCGTGCCAAAATCACTTTTATGCTATACCACCTTGCCAGGAGCAAGAGGACTCTCTATATATTGTCACTCATATGCTCCGTGTCTTTTATTTTGATATGTATGTATTGATGGATCCCAGTTTGAGTTTCTCTTACGTGACACCTCTAGTTGCTGTAAATTTTGAGATGGATCTTGAATGGATTCCAGAGCCTATCCTGGTTTCTACCCTAGTAGAAGAATCTGTTATTGCTAAGCGAGTGTATAAGAAGTTTCCTGTCACTGTCCTTCATTAGGTCATATGTGCTGAATTGATTGAGCTAGATATGGTTGATTTTGACATCATTCTGGGTATGGATTAGCTTCACTCGTGCTATGCGTCTATAGATTGTCATACCTAAGTGGTCAAGTTTCAGTTTCCTGATGATCCCCTTTTTAAGTGGTCCAGGAGTTTTGTAACTCTGAAGATCCATTTCATATCCTACCTCAAAGTTAGGAAGTTGAGTTCCAACGGTTGCATCTATCACCTAGTTCGAGTTAAAGACCTCAAGTCCGAGAATCTAACTATTCAGTCAGTTACCATTATTAATTAGTTTCCCGATGTTTGGGGTCCTACTTAATAGAGAAACAGTATTTGGAATTAATCTTCTTCCTGACACTCAGCCTATTTTCATTTTTCCATACCGTATGGACCCCGCAGAACTTAAAGAGTTGAAGGTGCAACTCAAATATCTCTTAGACAAAGGCTTTATCAGACCCAATATTTCTACGTAGGGTGCACCTATTCTATTCGTGCGTAAGAAAGATGGTACATTGCGTATGTGCATTAATTACCGTCAACTCAGCAAGGTATCTATCAAGAACAAGTACCCTCTTCCTTGAATTGATGACTTGTTTGATCAGTTACAAGGTACAAGATACTTCTCAAAAATAGACCTTAGATCTGGTTATCATCAACTTAAAGTGAGAGAGTATGATATTCCAAAGACAGCCTTCAGCACTTGTTATGGTCACTTTGAGTTTCTTGTCATGTCCTTTGGGTTAACCAATGCTCCAGCAGCCTTCATGGACCTCATGAATTAAGTGTTCAAGTAATATCTTGATATATTTGTCATTATATTCATAGACGATATTCTTGTGTATTCCCAAAGAAAGGATGATCATGCCGACCATCTTAGAATGCTCTTGCAAACTCTTAGAGATCATCAATTATTTGCTAAATTTAGCAAGTGTGAATTTTGGCTAAGGTCATTTTCTTTTCTGAGTCACATTGTTTCCGCCAAAGGCATTAGAGTCGATCCCCAAAAGACAGAAACTGTAAAAAATTGGCCTAGACCTACCTTCCTATCTGACATTAGAATTTTCTTGGGTCTAGATAGTTACTACAGTTGTTTTGTTGAGGGATTCTCTTCCATTGCATCTCCCATAACCCAGTTGACCCAAAAAAAAGTGAAGTTCCTATAGTCGGAACCTTGCGAGAAGAGTTTTCAGGAGTTAAAGACTCGACTCTCTTCATCCCCAGTGTTAGCTTTACCCGTTGGTACTGATGGTTTTTTGGTGTATTGTGATGCTTCTAGAGTTGGTTTGGGTTGTGTGTTGATGCAGAGGGGTAAAGTTATAGCTTATGCCTCTAGAAAGTTAAAGCCTCATGAGAAAAATTACCAACCCATGATCTTGAATTAGTAGCTGTAGTTTTTGCTTTGAAAATCTTGAGACATTATTTATACGGTGTCATGTTGATGTGCTTAATGATCACAAAAGCCTACAACATGTGTTTACTTAGAAGGATTTGAATCTTAGACAAAAAGGATGTTAGAGTTGCTAAAATACTACGATATGAGTGTGTTGTATCACTTGAGTAAGGCCAATATTATGGCAGATGCTCTTAGCAGGTTGCCTATGGGTAGTGTAGCTCATATAGAGAATGATAAGAAAGAATTAGCTCACGATGTGCATCATTTGGCTAGGATGGGTGTTAGATTACTTGATTCCGCTGAAGGGAGTATGTTAGTTCAGAGTAGTTCTGAGTCCTCTTTGGTCTCAAAGGTAAAGGATAAGCAAGACAGGGATCCTATTTTGGTCAGACTGAAGGAGTCAGTTAAGAACAAAAAGTAGAGGTTTTCTCCTAAGAGGGAGATGGTGTGTTAAGATTTCAGGGTAGATTGTGTGTTCTCGATATTGATGATCTAAGGCAGAGAATTATGGCTGAAGCATGTGGCACGTAATATTCTATTTATCCCAGTCCTACCAAGATGTACATTGATTTGAGGGAAATCTATTGGTGGAATGGTATGAAGAAAGACATGGCAAGATTTGTGGCAAAGTATTCTACTTATCAATAGGTTAAGGTAGAGCACCAAAGGCCCGGTGGTGTAATGCAAGAGTTTAGCATTCCTACTTGGAAGTGGGAAGAAGTGAATATGGATTTCGTAATTGGTTTGCCTCCTTCTCGTCGTCATCATGATTCGATTTGGGTTGTTGTAGACCGGTTAACTAACTCAGCTTATTTCTTGCCAATGAATTAATCTTATACAGCTGAGGATTATGCTAGATTGTATATTTGAGAATTCATTAGATATCATGGAGTTCCGTTAGCTATTATCTCTTATAGGGGTACTCAGTTTACTTCCCAATTTTGGAGGGCTTTTTAGAAGGGTCTCGGTACCCAAGTTCATCTAAGTTTTGCTGTCCATCTGCAAATAGATGGTCAGGCTGAGAGGACCAATCATACTTTAAAAGATATGTTGAGGGCATGTGCGCTTGATTTTAAAGGTAGTTGGGATGACCACTTTTCGTTGATCGAATTTATGTATAACAATAGTTTCCATGCTATTATTCAGATGGCCCCATTCAAAGATTTGTATGGGAGAAAATGTAGATCGCCTATAGGTTGGTTTGAAGTAGTAGAAGTAGATGTGATTGGGCCTGATGCTGTGTTTGAGGCTATAGATAAAGTTAAGTTGATTCGAGAAAGATTGAAGATTGCTCAAGGTCGTCAGAAGTCGTATGCGGACGTGAGAAGAAAAGATCTTGATTTTAATGTTAATGATTTTATGTACTTGAAGGTTTCACCCATAAAAGAAGTGAAGAGATTTTGGAAGAAGGGAAAGTTTAGTCCCTATTATGTTGGTCCATACAAGATTCTGAACCGTGTTGGGAAAGTAGCATATAAGGTGGATTTACCCGCGGAGTTGTCTAGCGTTCATTCGGTATTTCATGTTTCTATGCTTAAGAAGTGTATTGGTGATTCTTTCATGGTTGATCCTTCCAAAAGCTTGGATATTCAGGATAGCCTTTCATTTGAGGAGTTTTCGGTTGAGATTTTGGATTTTCAAATCTGCAGGCTAAGAAACAAAGAAGTTCCTTAGGTTAAAGTGCTTTGGCGAAATCAATCTGTAGAGAGTGCTACTTGGGAAGCTGGAGCTGATATGCTAGACAAGTACCCTCACCTCTTTTCTGTGAGTTCGGAGTGAGCTGAAGGTACCATTCTTTCTTAATTCAGCCCTTTTCTTATTAAAGATTCAGCTGTGTGTTTACTTCCATCACGAATTCATGCATTTTGTAGGGTATCCGAAGGTATAGAGTGAAGTAAGCCATTTGAGTGAGTCATTCTAGCTATACGTCCTCATTTTCTCTTGTTCTTGGCCTATTTGGCAACATTCGAGGATGAATGTTTCCAAGAGGGAGATATTGTAATATCCCGAGACACTAACCAATAGTGCAACCATGACTCAAGATCATGAGAATTAAATTATAGTGCTTTGGTTATTTCCTGATCAATGGTGATGTGTATTAAGGCCTCAAAGATGTCCTAGCGATTAGGTGAATCAAAACATTCCTTACCGATTGAATTCTTGGGAAGGATATTGCCATATTCAACTTCAAATGATCATATCTCTTGTTATACTACAAATTATTGATCTCATAACCTACCAAATGATATATAATTGAATTAGCTTTCCAATGATACCAATTTCAACCAAATCCGGTATCGGAGCCAAGAATTATGCCCATTTTATTCCAGCATGCCAGGAGTGTGATAACTTATCACTAATGTCGTCAGCCTTAGGCAGATTTCTATCCCCAGTGATGACATTTGTGACAAGTCGTCACAAGTGTGGCGACTTATCACCAATGTCGTCAACCTTAAGCAAAAAATCACAAAATCCACCCTTTTGTGATGACATTTCGTGACGACTTGTCACGAATGTCGTCAACTATTTTTTCAGCAATTAAAGGACGTTTTTGCAAGGGTATTTTGGTCTTTTCCCATCTTTTGGAGGCCCCTATAAATATGAGAATTCTCATCTAAACCCTAATTTCTTCATTCTCTCTTCCAATTCTCTTAGGAAATATATCTAGGCATTTTATTTAAGGACATTAATATTCCAAAAATCATCCATAAATCTTCAAAATTTCTTCAAGAATCAAGTTCCTCATAGTGTGGGCTTCGAGAATCATTTATTACAAGTGTGGATAGAGTCTCAAGCACTAGAATTCATCCAATTTTAAAGATTAAGGTATGTAGGGTTTTGAACAAGAATAATTCTTTCCTTCTTGTGCCCAAAGCGTTGATTTATATCATGGATTTATATGATTTTGCAAGTGGGTTTATACTCAAATTACTTCATCATGAGATTATGAGAATATAAATTGTTCAAGCTTTGTTATACATGATTATTTTGCTATTCCCAAGTTATTACTTGATATTTAATATTGTGAATTTCATAGTTCTTCCATGAGTTGATATTTCAAATGCTTTCAAGATACATGTCAAGCTTTAAGCGTTCTTATGACAAACTGGATTTTTGAGTATATTGATTCATGAGATTGACTTGTTACAATGAGTCTTGATATTTCCTCAAAGTTATTGATGTTGTCATGATTTAATGAATTGATTCATTTTGATATTGAGAAAGATTGATGATTTGAGTCGAGTTAGGAATCCACAAATTGATTATGATTTGATAAATGAGAAACAGATTTGATTTGGTCTTCATGAGAGACCCTTGTGATGTTTGTGGAGTATTTCCTAATGCGTTCTGATCTTGAGTCTGGGAGTATTATTAATTTTCGAACGAGAAATGTGATATTTCCCCGAAACTACGTGCCACCATAGGATTGATATTGATAATTGTGGGCTAGAGGTTGAGTATGAGATTATGATCATTAAATTTAGGTTGTACTCCCTGGCAAGAGTACGACGCTCCCTCCAATGTGGGGTTCTTTCTTAGGAGGCAAAACGTTGGACACCATGTAGCTCACATGGTATATGTATGTTATAAGCACCTCCCATATCCATAAGAGTTGAGTTCCTTGAATTACCGAGTTACTCCGAGTCTTGAGTTGAAGAGATGAGTTATTTATGATGATTTATGATGTTTTTATCATATGATTTATTTACTATGAGATCATGAAATGTATGTTTCAATCTAACTCAAGCCAAGTGATCCATCATTGTACATATGCATATTTTTATGAAATTGATGATGATATTTGCATTGTTGCATGCACCCCCACATACTCAGTTCATTCCAAAGTGCTGACCCACATATTTTCCTATGGGCTATATTTTCTCATAATATAGGTTCAAGTACTCAGCCGCAGCCGCGTTAGCAATATTCAAGTGCCTCAACTACATTTCCTCAGTGGTGAGTCCTCGTGGTTTGAGGACCGTGTCTATATTTTTGGTGATATCATTCTGTTATTATGGCTTTAAGTACTGTTTGAGTCAGTTAGGGGTTTGTCCCAATGGTTCCTTGATTTTGATGTATAAAGGCTTTGTCATACTAGAGGGTTGGTATGTAGAGACATTCAATATATTTTGGTTGTACAGTCTAGTATTCTTCAGTATTTCTCTTGAACCCGATGTGGTATATCTCTTTATTATGCATGACTATTGTTGAATAGAGTTCCTTAAGGTAGTGTCTGGGTCTGAGGGTTGTCTTGGGGCTACATGTATCCCTAAGCACCGTGTGACGTGTCAAGATGGAAATTTCAGGGCGTTACAAAAGATGATAGACAGAAATCAATCGTACAAGCCCCAAACTGATATCTAGATGAAACCCTTGCCTTCCTTTACACATGAGTCTTAGAGATAATCAGAGAGAGTTTCTAAGTATTTAAGATTGGAATAATAGAGTAAATGTTGTTGATAGCGCCCAAGAGCACACACAAGTGTGTGTGATCTACCAAGTTGTAAAGTGGCCTTCAAAAAGCCAAGTATCGATCCCACAGGGACTTGATCTAACAACAATTCAATTCTAGTTCAACTTCTAAGATTAATTTGATGCGAAGGTAACCAAAAAGTGTTTGGAACATTGTAAACTAAAGTAAAGGAAACAATGCATATAGAGTCTTTAAACAATCAATGGAGTAAAGCCCAGGGTTAGAGAACTTTGAACAATCATACTACGTCATTGAACTTCATTAGTTAACTTTCTTATCTTGGTTGTTGATTCGTAGGGTTAATTTCATGATCATGGTCTCCCGACCTCTAATCCTTTACCTAAGTTGGGCATACAACTACATCGTTGAGCGGGGATGTAATAATCCAATTAGGTTCTTTAAGATATCATCCTATGTTATAATCAAGTAAGGCATCTAAGTACATCCATGTACTAGATGCTAATTTAAATTCCTTATTTCATAAATAATACAAACTATACTTTGATTATTCCCATGTTGTATCGCCTTATTCCCTCTCCCGAGATCGTAAGGTTGACAATTGATGTATTTTAAGGTTGATCAAGCCTTAAAAGAGTTAAAATAAGAATTAATAAACAACCAATAATGATAAGCAACTTAAACAAAATAATTAAAAACAGTAGTACTCATGTTATTGGCTTTAACCCCGGAAAGAGGGTGTTTAGTCATGCATAGTCATAATCGTAATCACAAGATTGTAATTAATGACTAATAACATGAATGGACTGTATTAAAACAATAAAAACCTAAATGATGAATCTTTATAAGACCATAAATCTCAAAAATATGTCAAAAGATGTGTAAAAACGTGACACAACATCTGTATATATAGTTAGCCAAGCCTTCGTTGTTTAGGAGTTGGATTTCATGTTGAAATTAGGCACAAGACTAAAGGGGGCACTGTCCTAGGTAGATACCCATTTCAGCCAAGGCTAAGACTATTGTAGAGTTCTGCTCTTTCCAAGTATGAGCCTGATTTAGAGCCCCACTATGGCCAGGGCGTCGCGGGGTCATCGTCTCAACCCGCTAGAATTTGCTTTTAAAGTTTTTGCTAAGTGTTGAGTGTGTCCTTCCATCCCATGACTTGTGGTGTTGTTTCCCTTTAATTTCAAGAATATTCAACATCAAAATATCATCATATTCAACTCACAAAGCTTTCTACAACATCACTCTCCTCTAATTTGAGACAATCGCTACAAAATATCCATTATGATGAATCAAAACAAGAACTAAGATAAGGCTAGTTTGAAATGATCATCAAATTTATGTTCTAACTCTTAATTCAATAAAATTAAACCTTTCACATTACCAACAAGTTATACCACTCCTAATTACACATTTAAACCATTTGTAACTCCTTTAAACACAAGAAAATAAACAAAACCAACTAGACAAGCACCTAGCTTATGCTAGCAACAAATAGGTCTTTTCTGGGTTGTAATTTAGTCTAAAGGATGGGTAGGAACTATTTTGGAATAATAGTGACTATCTTCCCTAAGAGCTTTAATACATCACTTTTACAATTAAGACCCCTCTTCAATAATAAATTTACACTACTTTTATCTACCTATATCATTTGTTTTCACCCCATCTCATTAAGTTCAATAAACAACCCTATGGTGGGAGTATGCCACTCATTCATTTTTTCCCTTTTTACACCCATTATATTCTCTCACCCATATGATAGCCACCCTCAACTTAAGTTGAGGTGCACAATATCCAAAAAGGACTAGGGCGAAAACAGGTTCACAGTAACGCATTCGGTGTTAAATTGGGGAGCTGTTTTCAATAAAATTTGCTAACCCCTCACTACAATAACTGCACACACCAATAACCATACTTTAGGGCTTCAATTTCACCTTTCTCCTCTTATTTTTCAAACTCATTACTTACTCAATTTTATATTAAAGATCTTAGGAGCTTTTTGGATCAAATTTTTATCTATAAAAGAAGGAATTAGGCTCCATATGAGGATAACAAACAAAAAGCTAAAGGCTTGACAGGGTTGACAATGATTAAGCACAAGGGGTAGGCCAAAAGAAGGTATAAAACAAGGCTGTCAAAGAATTGCTTATATCATCTCCTACACTCTCATTCTTTATTTTGATTTGCACAAACACCAGGCAAGTTCTAGATCTCACATGCAACAAAGAATATATAAATACCTTACACACATATGGCACATGTTCAATACACATAAGATCATCATAGATTCTTAACCAAACAATAGCATGAATTCAATTTTAAGCCAACAAGTGCTAAAGTCATAAACATGAGCCTAGGAGTCTCAAAAGTAGCAATTTGCATAATCAACATGCTCATACACTCAAAATACTTGCATCATGTAATCAAAAATAGCACCAATAAGAATATCTTACATACAAAAAAAAATTGAGCCAAAAATTAAGAATTTCCCCACCCCATAATTAAAAATCTACTTTTTCACCAATGTCAACATAAAAGTAAGAGATATAAATACTCCCTGAGGCCTCTGGACTAGCTAGTAGCATCTTTTTGCATAAAAAGGGGTCTATGGGAACCCACACTCAATTTTTGTCATGCTCCTTAGCTCAGGTTTTCGTATTCAAACTTCCCATAATCTTGTGACTCAACAAAAACAAAATATATATGAAGTAAACACTAAAAAAATGAAAAATAAAATATACCTAATTAACTTGGGTTGCCTCCCAAGCAGCGCCTGATTTAGTGTCGCAGAACGATCCAACTCAAATTAACCAAATTCCTACATCCTTTTCCTCACACTTGGAGCTATCTTCTCATTATTTTCACCTCTCTTGGGTGTGAATTCTCAAGGGTAACAAGTTTTTCAACCTTAGCCTTTTTAGGCTCATCCACTCACATTATGTCTGTCGGTGGTGGTAGTGGATTACGTAGCTTAATGAGGGTGTCCAAATAGGTCATTGGTGGAATAATCACCCCACACTCATCCCCTACAATAACAGTAATCATGCATAAGTATTTATAGTGGAATAGTTTGTTAAGCGGTCTGTAAACTTTGAAAACTGCCTCTTTATGTTAAAATCTCATAAAGTGTACCCTCTCTCACATCAATTAAAGTTCTACCCATCGCTAAAAATGGACGCCTCAAGATGATTGGTACCTGTTCGTTTTCCTAAAAATCTAGAATAATAAAGTTAGTAGGAATAAGAGGACATCCTCGATCATTTCTCCGGGATGGGCTATAGTCCCGTTTATAAGGTGTAGTAGTACAGAGCTTAGTCTAGGCTTCACCAAACCCAATATTGAATAAAGATATGGGTATCAAGTTAATAATTTCCCTTAAATCACTAAGTGTCTGCACCACCTCACTATTTCTAATATGAATGGGGAGAGTAAACTTACCTGGGGTCCTTAAGATTTTTAGGAATCATTTGGGTAACCATAAAACTACAATCTTCAGTGAGTGTTATCACCTACACATCCTTCAGTCTTACCTTATTAGCAACCATATCCCTCAAGTACTTAGCGTACTTGGGCATACCCTGTAAAATATCTAACAAAGGTAAGTTAATGTGAAGCTCTCTGAACATGTCAAAGAACTTCTTAAACATTCCATCCTTCTTTGCTCTTATTTTCCTTTGAGGGAAGAAAAGTGGCGACATCTGCTTGTTTTCTTCTGCAGCAACTATTTCTTTCGAGTACTCAGACTTTCTTAATTTTTCAGCAACTTTATCATTTGTCTGTTAGTGAGTCAAATCTGCATCTACCTCCTATGTTACCTTTGAAGGTTTTCATTGAAGATCCTTACTACACTGTAAAGTGATTGCCATAACTCATTTTGGATTTTTCGTAGCTGTAGGTAAATCACCTTGTGGCCTAGTATTTAATGCTTGTTGTAACTGCCCCAACTGCATCTCTAATCTTTTTTATTTTGCTTGTTGGTTGTTTACATCAGCTGTCAACTATGTCTGATTAGCTAGAACTTGCTTTATCATCTCTACAAAGTTGCTAGTTGACTGATTCCCTTGTGCCTATGGTTTATAAATTTACTGTTGTTGAGTATTCTTCGGTTGAGTTTGCCACTTCATGTTGTAGGCATTTCCATAATTAGTCCTCAGAACATTGCCTATGTACATCACAGATTTCAGATTTGATGCACACATAGCAACTGTATGGCCACTATTTCCATAGACTTCACACTAACCTGCAGCATGTTGGATTGCATAGACTGTGGTTGTAGGTGGTGTAGCTCCCAATTTTAGGCTGCTAAACTTAGTGTTTATTATGTTTTCTAATGCTTAAACCTGAGCTAATAAAGCGGTGTATTGGTCAACCTTTAAAAAACCTGCAACTTTATTAGTAGCACTCCTAGAATCACCATGCCACCTGGATTTCCTTGAGCTATGCGGTTCAATAAAGTGTACAACTCATTATATGTTATGCAAAGATCTTGACCACCTGCAGCTGAATCTAATAATATTTTAGTATTGTGGTCAAAAGCCTGTACAAATATATGAAAAAGTATCTCATTAGACTATTGATGGTGTAGACAGTCCTGGAGAAGAGCCTTGAACCACTCATAAGCATAATAAAGATTCCCGTCTGGCTTCTGTTTGAAGCACAGAATCTCGTTATGAAATCTCGCAGTGTTGCCAGATGGGAAGAATCGGATAAGAAATTTTCTGGCCATGTTATCCAATTAGGTTATTGAATTTGCCAGTTTTGCAATCAACCACATTTTTGCTACCCAATTAGTGAAAAGAGGAACAATGTCATCCTTACATAGTCTGCATTCACACCCATATGAATGAATGTATCACTAATTTCCAAAATATTTTGCAAGTGGACCTGTGGATCTTTATGTGAAATCCTTGTGAAATATCCAATGCTAATCTAAAGTTGTACCATATTCTGTCTAAGATCAAAATTGCCTCTAGCTGCCAGTTTCTGAACAAGAAGGTTAAATTAGTTGGATGTGGGATTGCCACTTCTCTAAATGTCCTACGGGCTACTTTTTCTGCATCCATTAGAACAGGATTTTCTTGATCTTTTGTAATTTGAGGAATACGGGGAAGAAGGATTGCTTCTCTCCTTCGTTGATGAAAGTGTTGCTCAGGTTCAGGGCTGGGTTAAATAAACTCCCGACCTCTTGCCATCTTATCAACCTAAAAACCTATTTCCTACAATGATAAAACCAAGACCAAGTGTAAAATATACCAAAGAAATCTAAAAGTAAAACTAAAACAAATATTTTCTAAATGTCAAGTCACTGGCAATGACGCCAAAAGCTTGACATCACCCAAGCACACACGCAAGTGTATGTGGACTACCAAGTAGTAAAGTTTCTATCAAGAAGCCAAGTATCGATCCCACAGGGACTTGATCTAACAACAATTCAATTCTAGTTTAACTTTTAAGATTAATTTGATGTGAAGGTAACCAAAAGAGTTTTGAATATTGTAAACTAAAGTAAAGGAAACAATGCGTAAAATAGAGTCTTGAAACAATCAATGGAGTAAAGCCCAGGGTTAAAGCACTTTGAATAATCATACTACATCATTTAACTTCATTCGCTAACTTGATTATCTTGGTTGTTGATTAATAGGATTAATTTCATGATCATAGTCTCCTGACCTCTACTCTTTTACCTAAGTTTAACCTTACAACTACATCGTTGAGCGAAGATGTAATAATCCAATTTGGTTCTTTAAGATATCATCCTACGTTTGAATAAAGTAAGGAATCTAAGTACATCCTTGACCAAGACGCTAATTTAAATTCCTTATTTCATAAAGGAATACAAACCATACTTTGTTTATTCCCATGGTCTATTACCCTATTCCCTCTTCCAAGAATGCAAGGTTGACAATTGATTTATTCTAATGGTGATCAAGCCTCAAAATATTTTAAACAAGAATAAGAAAACAACCAATAAAGATAGAAACTTAACCAAAATTAATTCAAAATAATAGTACTCATGTTCTTGGCTTTAACCCTAGAAAGAGGGCGTTTAGCCTCACATACAAGATTGTAATTAACGACTAATAACATGATTGAACTAGATTAAAATAATAAAAACCTAAAAGAAAAAGTTGTAGCAGTGCCTCAATCTCAAACATATGTCCAAAGATTTGTAAAAAAGAGACACAACATGTGTATATAGAGTTAGCCAAGCCTTAGCCATGTAGGAGATGACTATCATGTTGAAATTGAGCACAGGACTAGAGGGGGTGCCGCCCTGGGTAGAGCCCAACTCCAGCCAAGGATGAGCCTGATGTAGAGTACCGCTCAAGCCAAGACTGAGCCTGCTTTTGAGCCCTGCTATGGCCAGGGCACCGCTGGCTCATCGCCTTAGCCCACTAGAATTTGCTTCTCAAATTTTGGCTAAGTGTTAAGTGCATCCTTCCATCCCTTGTCTTGTGGTGTTGTTTCCCTTTAATTTTCAGCTTATTCAACATCAAAATGTCATAATATTCAGCTCACATATTTTCTTCCACAATCACACACAACAAATTAGAGACAATCACAACACAATATCCATTATGATGAATCAAAACAAGAGCTAAGATAAAGCTAGTTCGCAATAATCTTCAACCTTATGGTCAAACTCTTAACTTAATCAAATTGAACCTTGCATATTACCAAAAATTTATCCCACTCATAATTACACATGTAAACCATTTGAAACTCCTTTAAACATAATAAAATCAAACCAAACTAACTAGACAAGCACCTAGCTCAAGCTAGTAACACTAGTTTCCTCGAATGAACTCTAAATGACTCAATTAAGTATAAACTTGTTGGAAAACACTTTAAACATTGTAATCACGTCCTTTAACTGTTACATGCAAATATATCTCATTATCAACCCATATAACATACAAATCATCCTCAAAATAAGGTTAAAAAGACTAGAATAATGACACTAGAATGCATAAATATGCCCAACATCAGTTGTCCAAATAGTGATATAAGTCATGAGGCCTTAAGGGGTTGTTTGGTATGAGTTACTAGAGTAAATAATCCCAGGATAAAATAATAGTCCTAGCATAAAAATTTTAATGCATCATTTGGTTGCTAATATTTGGGATAACTTATCCTGGGACTTATAAATAGTACTGGAATAAGTTATCCCTACATTTGGTGGGATAACAATCCTATCATAATTTATACTTGGGATAAAACTATAAAATAACAAGATTACCCCGAAACCCATTACAAACACATTTCTCCAATCTTCTTCATATCCTCTTAGTTCTTCAATCTCTAAATATTGCTTTTAAAATTAAAAAAATATTATTGATATGTACTTGATTATCTAAAACGCGCTATTTATGACAAATTAAAAAAACTAAAATATCTTATTTTGGAACAATGGAAATATATGACTAAGAAAAATTAACCTCTTATTAATTGAACTTTGCATTTTTTCATCACATTGCTTGTGAATTTTATAAACTTGTACGCAATTTTTTTATATAAAGGATCAAAATGCACAATTAACAAATTAAAAATCAAAATATGTTAGATTCTTACATAATAAGGATCAAAACTATGTACTATAATTTTTTATATATCCGACAAAATGTAGGTACTATAATTTTTTAAGCATAGAAAAACAGAATTCAACATTAGTTTCTTCCTTCCTAGTGTTATTTTTGTGAATTGATAACACAAAAAGTTCTTACTACACAATGAAAAGATTAATTAAAGTATGTATATTTTATAACAATAATAACCATTCACTGGTAATCTGTAAAATATTTTAGCAACTAATAAGGCGTTGCCTAGTTTTAATACATATTATCGTTTCACAATCGACTCCATTGTTCAATTACATATTTTAAATTAAATACTGTTTTAATCACTTGAAAACATATATTGTATCTATTAATTAAAACGAATTTTAATACTATATTATACGAGTGATATATGTTTAAATGAAGTGACATAAACAACAAATCTTCTTTTACTTTAACAAACTTATGTTGGAAGTTTTTATTTCAAACTAAATAACATGTAGTAAGATTTTTTTTAAATACACACGGCATAATCATGGGAAGGCACATGCAAAAAAATTAAAGCTAAATAAGGTGAAACTTTTATTTTTAAAATACACGCGATATAATCATGAAAATGCACACACATAAAAAAATTAAGCTAAATAAGATGAAAGTTTTATTTTTAATAATAAATATTTAAAGATTGAAAAGAAATATATATAAAAAGAAGTTAAATAAGATGGAGGGTATCTTGGTAATCAATTAATTTATTCTTACAAATTATACCATGCATATTACTTTGAGTACAACAAACCAAACACTCAATAAAAAATAATCACATCATAACTAATCCCAGTAGAACTTATCCTATCATAACTTATCCCAGCATAACTAATCCCAGCATAACTACATTCCGAACCAAACGATCCCTAAGAGGTTAAGTGGGAAAATGTCCACATTACCCCCCAACTTAAACTGCTTAAAAGTCCCATCAAATAGTATTACTCCCCCTTACCAGTTGTATCATTCCATACTAGTGGTACCCGCCACTCATACCTTAGGCCTCCCTCTTGGACCCAACACTATCAAACATATGACTTTACCAAACCAAATTATATTAAACCATATGATTAGTACCCCTAAACCTTATCCCTATTAGAATGGAATCAAAGGAAGTTATAACACTGTCTACCATACGATTCAAATCTATGACTCATACACTATCTTACCGCTCATGGTGAGTCACGTGTACATAGATCCAATTTATGTTGCTATGTCTCAAATTACCATTCAAAAACATTTAAAGAATTAGGGTTCCATTACCAAGCCGTACCATGCAATAGTTCCATTAAAAGTCCAATAATATAGTAAAAGCATTATCAAAGGTATTTTATTAAACATATTGTCGGCATAGTGTTTCCAAAACCAATTTCAATTACCAATTAACCATTAACATGCAACCAATTGTCCAATACATGATTAAAACATATAATTACATAATTAAAACATTGAAAAACCAATCCAGGAATCTAACATACAAATCCCAACATATATTCCAAAATCCCAAAACCATACAATAATCATGCCATGAAAACATTCTATAAAACGTGCCTTTAGTTGGAACTAGCAATGAGGGAGGAGTCAATGCCTTAGATAATGAATATGATGTAGATAAATCATCCGTAAAAGCTCCAAATTGATACTCGAGATAAAAGCCTAGCCTTCATTTACACATGAGCCTTAGAGATAATCAGCGAGAGTTTCTAAGTGTTTAAGATTGGAAGAATAGGGTAAATGTTATCCCAATAGTGATGTAAGTCATGAGGCTTTAAGAGTTAAGTGGAGAAATGTCAATATTACCCCCAACTTAAGCTTCTTAAAATTCCTGTCAAATGGTACGACTCCCCCTTACCAATTGTATCCTTCTATACGAGTGGTACCCACCACTCGTATACTAAGCCTCCTTATTTGACCCAATACTATCAAACATATAACTTACTATAACACCTCGATTCGCTGAACCAGAATGCTACACGGCGCTCATGACCACGAGGGATCACAAGCTAACCCATGATTGATATCTGTACTTGTATATTGCAAATCATGATGGAATACATAGAACTATAAGGCCATAAGGTTCAACTGAATAAAACCTTATGGGTGAAAATACCCAAAACAACTCAATCTGAATGTAAATCTAAACATAAATTTGAACACAAATCTGAAAGCCTCTAAACGATCTAAATAAGGAGTTGAAGGAATATGTCTCCAACTAACTCCATAAAATTGAACTGAAGAAATAAATAAATGAATCAAATCATATTGTCCTCGAATCAATGAGGACTCATTGTGTCTCTGCGACTGGAATGCTACCACTACTACTAGGATGGAGCTCGTGTCTCGGAACCTATGGTGTAACATGTAAATAAAGCACCATAGCATAAATGTGTTAGTACAACTGAAGTATAGAGTATACGAGGAAGGTAGGCTGAACATAAAGGGTTTCATGCATAAACAACACTGACTGACTAATATAAATGTGGGAGTGCAAACACACATATATAGAAATTGGGACCATGAATATGTGATAGCATGACCCATAAGTTAATACATGGTTTACCGATAACTGTCATGATTGGTATGAAAAGTGATAACATGGACGACTATATGTGACAGTCCTGTATATACTAAAATCTGAAGAATGCCCTGAGTTCTTTTATTGAGACTGATACTGAAACTATGGGAAGTAGTGTTTAACCGATATGCCCCATGTATGTCGTTATGGCTAAGCTAGGGTCCAATCTCTGTCCCAACTAGAGAAGTGTCAATATCGTGCCACAGGTAAGGACAGCCTGTGAGTGACCCTTATCTGGCGGGTAATCAATGAGAACGGTGGGAACCCTAAACTGATGGGTTAAGCTATCCATCACCCTAATCTAATGGGTTAAGATGTCTCAACCTACGCTGGCTACGTAGTTCTAGAACACAAGGATGACTACTAAGAATCACACCCTGAACTGGCGGGTGAGTTCACATCCTTGGGTTCACTTGGTGCTAACCTCTACTCCCATCTGGAGGGACTGGACATGCATAACTGACTATGCATGACTTAATCTTACTGAATTCCATTGACTGGCAGAATGTTACAGATATCTGACAACTGACTAAGATCATGAGGTTTTCCTGAGTCACATGACTGACTGAAGTCTATAGAATCATATCTTGAGTTTGGATATCGTGAATCATGACATGGCTCTAGGCATACAGCTATAGTTTTTGGGTACAAGTACCCCCAGGACTCGATGGAAAGAAACTGACACACATGACTGACTTGATCATAAGAGTAGAGTCCATAATTTATAATATCATAAGTAGGGATCTCATACTAAGCATGGTTATCAACAATGTATTGCATGGAAAGGATTTTATATCACATGGAAGTACTTACACAATCTTAATTCATGTTCATTGCATAATCATATTGGCAACACATACCAATAGCATGGAAGTTCATGTGGATTGCATGGTTATCATACATCTTGTTCATTAGTAGGATTTGCAAGTAAAAATAGCATAATTTCATAAGAATAGTTCATTAGTATTCCAACAACATTTACAAGGCACATTATCAACATAGAAGTCATTAGAACGTAAGGGCATATCATGAATCCTTCACTTAGTCACAATTTAGTTATATTGCATGATTTCTAGTTTCTTAGACATTTTATCAAACACCTTACATGCACATATTGAGCATAGGTGAAATCATCAAATTATACATCATGAACAACCAAATTTACATGTTTCCAACTCATATGATATCATGAAATTCAAAAAAAAAAAATATAAAGATTCCATCTTAGGAATTACCCAATATCAACAACATGATCATCAACACCCAACAATATAAAAATCATACTTTATAATGAAAAAGAGGGTTTTTGAGCTTTATGAATGAAAGGGATCCATAAATCAACTCACGCATACCTTTGAAGGAAGATTCTTGATGATTGACGGAGGAATTTCCTTGAAATCAGATCTTTAAGCTTAGTTACACAACCTTAGTTGTTTTTCTCTTTTAGTGCTCTTGGATGATGAGATTTGAGATGATAATAGGGTTGTAATATGCTTAGAAGCTACATATTTCATAGGGCTAAGTTTAGGGATGTGTAAGGAGTGTTAAAAGACTTAATTACCCTTAAAATAACTCAAAATGGAGTGTTTTGGCACTTGGAATTGACTTAGGCGACGCCCAAATGATCTCCTATTCTTGTGTTGGGCGGCGCGGACCTTGATTAATCACACCATTCCACTTTAATATGTTCTACATATTTCAATAATAAAAATCTATTGTGGCAGAACATATCCATTATCCAAATCAATACATGCTCTCTCTGTAGATATGCCATCACCTTTATTCAATAAATAGGATACCCTTCTTCATTAATTGTGGTTGATTCTATTTATTTATTTTTAAAATTTCTTAGTATATTTCATTTTGCTTGCAAGGCATGAAATTTTTAATAGACGAACAATATTGAGGATTGATTAATTTATCAGGCAATCCAACTGAAATAATTTCATCAATTATAGCGGCATTTGGGCATTTACTATGGTGAAATCATAGGATATGTACATGAGGCAACCCAGGCTTTTAAAATTTAACTGTATAAATCATTGTATAAAAAGTTATATTAGATAAGTATTTGTATTTTCTTGTGATAATTATAATAATAGCTTACTGATAATTAAAAAGGTAATGTAATAATTGTATTACAACATAATATTTATACCTGCTTTTATTTCTCAAAAAAATTATTATCTCACAGATCCTTTATCAACTGATCCAATAATATTTTTAAAATCCTGGATAAAATATTCGGATAATCTTATGGAGATAATCCCCTACGCTTCAAATATCTAGTAACCTCTGGCCATTTTTGATAGAAAGTAAATATGATAAAGAGATTAGGTTATCCAACCCATTTGCAGATTGCCATGACATACTGATAATTTTATAACATGTAACATACCAATGAGTAAGATTGTGTAACTTTTTGTCCTTGAGAAAAAGGTTATGTGTATCTTCTTGAAACATCTTCTAACCTTTTATAAAAGTGTGATCTCAATATTTGTGATGAAGCCTAATAATTTTCATCTAAAAGATTTCAGTATTGTATAGCTATCAACCAGGAACTGCTAAAATATACTCTTAGATGACACAATTGTTGTAACTTCATCCTTCCTACCTTGAATTTTATATGAGAAATATTCATGATTGCTAACACATTTTCATCCACTAGTTGATTTTTCATTAATATTTAAAAAAATATCTTATCTGTATCCATAATCACCCTATGATTAAACAAAATGATATTGCAAACCTAAGTATTTTGTATTCAATTCATTTATCCTCTATATATGTCCAGATTGACTTTAAATAATGATATCTCTATCAAACCTTATTAATTCGAAATAACCAGCAACTAAGGAGCTATCATTTAAATGATGGTAAGTTGTATCTTATTCTATCAGAGCCCCTATTTCTTTCAATTTGAGATGCAAATTTGAATTTTGATCTGATTGAAATCTATATCTTACCAAAGAATTTGCTAGCACACTATGTTCATCTAGAATTTTCTTTAGCTCATTCATGATTTTAGCATGAAACATGACTACAAGATTAAAATAATTAAATAAACTAAAATTGTGTTTCATATTAAAAAATTTAATCAAAGTAATTTTACTGAGCAATAAAAAATACTCACCTAATAGCATAAATTCTATTATCTATCTCATTTTCTGTATCATAAATATACAATAGTGTGAATCTTGGGGAAGATACTTCCGCAGGAAATAAGCTTATTATTTTATGATAATTTTACCTAGACAGTCTGAATATTCTTGATCCCTTTGTTTGGTTGACAGATGCATCAAATTTTTCCTCTAAAATAATTACTTTTTTCCTACATAATATCAATGTTTGTTAAACCTCTTATATGTTCAGACTTTGATGTTGTCTTATTTGATTTATAAATGGGTACATTTACCTGATACAAGCAATAATCCTTTAGAATAGAAGGAGGTTATTTTGTATTTGGCAGCTTGATCTTTCGTCTACCACAACACAATATGAATACCTAATTTTTATTTTAATACTTCTTCTCAATTTTTTGTCATACCAGAAGTATACCATGTAGTATTCATTTTTATAGGTAGGATGTCCTACATCTTAGTTATAATAATAAATTCTATTTTTATTCATAAATCTCCTATTGAAATTCCTGTGTAAAAATTCTTCCCAAATCTGAAGTTAAAAATATTATGCTAGGTTAGTTTCATGAAAAACTAGAGCGAGATATGATCTAGGAAAATCTAGTAATGATTTGAACAAGTTAGGTGGTATTTGATTTTATTTTATTTAGGTAAGACAGTAAGAAATATGTAGGAATTTATGGAATTGAATTTGGATGAGTAGAACTTCTTAAATTAATCTTAGTATAAAAGACACCATTTGGAATATCTCTGGTTTAAAAAGTGTTGTGAAAAGTGATATTTTTATGCAAAACATGAAATTTTGTCCCATCGATGTCGCTATAATGACTGGCATGTCATTATAGCAACTATCGCTAAAGTGGAGAATTTTCACTATAGCGACAATCATACTTGGTCAACACCCGCTATAATGGTGTATGTTTTATAACAAGAAAAGTGACAATTTAAGTAATTTTTTCCCCAATATAGTTTCTTTGTCTAGAACTTATTTTGGGACTAGCTTTTCTTCATTGATCTTTGTAAAGGTAAAAAATTCTCTCCCCCCCATAACTTTTACCGGCTAATTAAGCCTTAGAGTTGTAAATTTATAAGGTTTAGGGATGGTTTTAGGAATGAATTTGCTTATTTTCTAGTTAAAGGGAGGCAATTATGCTATAAGTTAATGGATTTTGATCATTATCAATTAATTTATCCTTCTATTTTGTTCATTCAGTAATTAATTCATGGAATTAAATTCAGGTGAATTACGGTAGAAAAGACCTAGAATGGGAAAGGAATGATCATGAACTTGACCTTAGGGGTTGGGTGTGAGTTATAATTACCAATATGGTAGGTAATTTAATTAATTATTTATTTATATTAGTGTTCTAGACCATGATTAAGAAAAAATTGCATGAAAGAGCAATGCTCTGATTTAGAGGAGTTGTGCAAGCTTAGTTAGATGAAGGTGATGGTGTTATAGTTTAATATAATTAGTGCTTTATGTGCATGTTAACTACTTTTTAGTGTGGCTTGTTATTGTATGTTATTTGGTGTGGTCAATGCAAAGAAGTCTTACGTTGTTGTACGATTTTAAACTACCTCATTTGCTAAATGTGAAATATTTTGGTATTTGGAATATTCTCAAAGTTTATTGGTTAAACATTATCGGTAGACACTTGTGTGTGGGATTTAGTATATGGACACAAATTATCCTCTACAGGTCATGGCTAAAGAGTGATGTTTAACCCATAGCGTGTATGTAATATGGTCAGATGAACTTGACTATTCCATAAATGAAATATAGAACAAATTTTATGCCTAATAATTAAAGACATGTATTGACATTGGTTTGACTGAACTTAATTAGGTAATAATATATGGCATAGTGATTCAATTCCTAATTTTCTTATGTGACACTTGTGTTTCTAAGTGTATGTTGGTGATGCATGGATTAACTTGTTTTATAATAATTTGGTTATGTGTCCTTTTTCATTACTTGGGTTAGCCAAATGATCCAACCAATATTCCATTGTTTTCTTGTGTTTTGGAACTACACCTATGTCTACTTTTATGAGTGCAACACATATTCCAGTGGCTCCTACGATACCACACTCATGATTCCAGTAGGTGATTCCCAATTTAAGGATAAGCAACATATTTGAGCAACAATAAGCCTTTCTTCTATGACACAATATTTAGTTTTTACTTGTGTTTTTCAATTTATTTTTTAGGGTTGCATTGCCTTCTTGACAATCTTAGTAGTTTTGGAACAAACGACTTTTGGTTCGTAGCAATGGTTATGGTAAAGTACACGTTCTGTATTTTTTATTTATATTTTGATTTAGAGTTGGATATCTCTATTTATGGATTAGTTTTATTATCTATGAAGTATAGACTCTTTAATTGTATTAGGGGGGGATGGTTCTCCCACTAGATGAGTAGTGTGTACCACTCACGATGTGTTTGGGTCACAAAAAAGTTTGTATCAGAGCCTAGGTTTTCTTATCTCATCATATCAAAATGGGTCCAGTAGAGTGCAAAAAAATTCTACAAAGACATCTACTCTTTTCTTTGGGAGGATATAGAGCTTTAGGAAATATGTCATCCTTGTTTCGTTCATGATATATCTTGATTCCAATTGGTATATAGTGATCTAAGTTGGTATCTAAACTTCTTCATTCTTTTGTCTGTAGATGATGAATATTAGATCCAAAAAAACCTGACTAGCAATCCATGCACCTACTGCTCTAGCTGAGGAGCTAGTCATAAAGAGAACAGGGCAAGTGAAAAGGAAATATAGGGGAAAGAAGAGACAAACCACACCGGGCAGGGGTGTAGCTCAAGAAATAGATGGCCAAACCCTTGAAAGGTTAATATTGACACCCCACCTCAGGATTATATTAAGGAATGAGAAGTAGTGGAGGAGTTAGGAGTGGATCGTAAGGTGGCAGCTTAACCTAGCGTTAAGTACTTTCCTAATATCCATAGAGGTTGTAGCAGGTGTTAGCTTTCCTAAGTGGGTTGGAAGGTACTAGAGCCACACCTGTTATAAAAGGTTCTTAGGATCTGGTTGTTCATCATACCATTTTCATGTCTTCTAAAATGGATAAAGCTTTAAATACAATTGCTTTTCCTCATCCAATTTTGGGTTTTGTGATGATTGGTATGGAACATGTACTGTTGACAAAAATTTTGAAGATGAAATCACCTATATTCTAGAGTACTGAGTTTGAATATTCTATTGAGATCTTTATTTATTTCTATGAGAGGTTACCTAATATCGGTATTATGAAGCAACACGAGGTTAAGTTTGTGACCTTCTTGCTGGATAAGGATAATAAGAAATTGTAGAGGGCGTATGTAGAATATTGGTCATTAATTATTCTTCCATTGACTTGGGAGTAGTTTCATGCTTTATTCTTAAAGAAGTAGGTGCCTCGTATTCTCCTGGATTACAAAAAGGATGAGTTCTTATCCTTGGAGAGGGTTATAGTCAGTTATAGGATATGAAGCTAAACTCTACGCCTGGTCTCGTGATGCCACTCAACTATTGACTACTGAGGAGTAGAGGAATTGCCTCATTATTATGGGATTGAATTATGATCTTTAGGTTTTTTCTAAGTATATGACTTCCGATGGATAGGGGTTCAATGAAGTTTCTGACTATGTGAAGAAATTGGAGAGGTAACACGAGTAGGTTAGGCTTTCACAAAGCTTGCCATTTTGGGAATTTTAGTGGGTCTTACATTAAGTTCCTCGACTAGCAAGCCTATTTTGCCTATCCTATTTAGTCGACCTTGCCATCTTTTACTATGGTTCCAACTAAGGTGTTTTTTTAGAAGCTGTTAGGGGCCAAGGAGCTTATTACTCTTCTACCAATAGACCTTTTCTCAAGCAAGAATGATACCATTATAGTGGTGGTGCTTTCATTAAAAAGGAGTGTCCTATCACATACATAAATATTTAGGCACAACAGTAAACCTAAACTATAGTTCAAGCAATTAAAGTGGGGGGAATTAATGGTAGGGTTATACCATAGGTTGGATGAGAGAACTAGACATGTGGCTAGGGTGGTCGTGGAAATGGTAGCACGGGGAAGGAATGCAATCGAGGAAAGAGTTAGCAATTATTGATGATCGGGAACTTGGTTATCTATTTTTGAGAAAGACTAATGTCAAGGCTTCTGACACATTGATAATATGTACTATTTTATTTTATTTTATCTAGGGTCTTCTTATTCTTATGTATCTGTATAATTTGTGGTGGGTCTAAATATAGATTGTGACGCACCTAATTATCATGTTTATGTGTTAACTCTAGTTGTTGTGTCAGTGGTAGTAACCCATGTTTACTGTTCTTACTAGGTGTTATTTAGAAGCTTTCATACTAGGTAGACTTGAATTATTCTATATATGTTGAATTTTGATGTAATTCTAGATATTACTTGATTAACTTTGTATCACATAGTTTTAAACTTAAATGGATAGACAATGACTTGAGCTATGCTAAGAATGGATAAACTAGAGTGGGAGGGAGTGTATAGGTCCAAAACATTAAGCACTATATCATTTGTCTGATCTATAAGGTTAGTGGAGAAGGGATGTTCTGTATTTTTAGCTCAGTTCAGGGATGTGAGTGCTTCCTTTCTATATAGTCAGATTTGGTAGTTTTTGAATTCCTAGATGTGTTTCCTTCAGACCTACTTAGGTGTCTCTAACAAAAGTTATAGATTTTTGTATTAATTTAGAGTCGGTAATTTGCCCAATATCTATATTTACTCAATGGGATTTGTATCTAGGCAGTGGAGATGGATAGAGTTATTAAAGGAATATGATGTGGCTATTCAATACTTGTCATGACTAGAGACTAGCCCCTAGTTGTTGCATGGTGCATAGAATCACAAGGGATCCCAATCTAACCCATGAACTGGAATGATACTTGAGCATCTGAATTAAATTAAATAGATAATCAAAATTTATTGAATGAAAGCATAATCATTAGAAAATCTGAATACATGTCATATCATAAAAGTGTACAACACGATAAATCTGAAGGAAGAACTTGAATTACATGAATGACTCTGACTGACTGTCTACGAAGCCTCTACTATACTGACTATAGATAGTTTGGGCAAGCCTCCAACTACCACAAATCAATACATAAGGAACATAGAAATAAAAGGCATGAAATACAAAGAAATAAAGTCCCCGAAATAAGAAAACTCCTCACCCAGTTGTTGAATGCTCAGAACTACCTGACCCTAGTGAGTGGGATACATCTGGTGCCTACATTATGATGGAATGTAGCCAAAAATATTTTGTCAGTACTTTGGAATGTACTGAGTATATGGGAACAAGCTCTAGATCATTGAAATTGTTAAAACATGCTTTAAAACCGAGGATGTGAGTTATTTGCTAAAACATGCATTTAAAGCTTCGCTACACGTGAAAAATGTAAGTCACAATGAGATTTATAAATCATAAGTCAAAAACAATTCTGTAAGCTGGGAAGAGGTAGAAACATGAATATTGTATATAAATCTCATGTAAAGATGAACATTCTATAAAACTAAAATGAGGATCGTGTAAGGATACGGAGCATGATAACATGAACATGTAAGGTAACTGCAAGACCAAGCAAGGCATGTACTAACATGATCTAACGACTGAATAATCTATATAATAGTTTGACTGAATAAATAGAAATTTGATTACTTGGTCAAGAAAACCTAAATTGATATAAACTGAGTACTATGTAAAACTATGTGAGCTATCATGTTACTGACATAAACCATGTGAGATATCATTGAGTCCAATGTCTGGCCCATGTTGAAGAGGCTTGTTCTATCCTTACCATCAGAGTAGAACCTAAACTTGAGTGATCACTAAACTGAGCTCATATTAGGCAAGAGGAAACACTCTCAGGCAAGGGCACTAAACCTACAGTGGCACTTAGTTTATGGGAAATAGGATGCGCTGAATTGACACTTCCTTATCAATTCTAAATCCGACTCTCTACGGAATGAAACTGGTGTTATTAATGGTTTAACATGGCATAGTACTATACTGATTAGTGATCAACATGAATATGGTAGTTTGAATATAGTAATAAAAATCATGACTTTTTTGACTTGTAACTTGAAAACAAAGACATGTATAAACAGATAGGTATCGAATGTTCATAACCCTCCACCACTAAATGATTACGTAAAGAACAATAACATTGTTTAAAACATTGGTAGAAAATAATAATTTAGAGACCCAAAATATAATACATTTAAAGAAACTAATAAAGTACATAAATTTGATCATGGGGATGAATTGAACTTTGGAGTATATCATCTTGTCCTGGTTAAATGCATAAATTCAAAAGTTTAACATAGCAATAAATAAACATGATGTGGATGTTTGAAACTTAAAGCATATAGGAGCATAATTGACATTATTTAGTTCATAAATTTATAATTTAAATAGAATCAATTGAATATTAGATGTGCAATTCAAATTCGAAACAAGAAATAGCTTGATTCACATGGGAGCATATTTTGGCATGGATTGAATCAAATTTCTGAGAGAATATGGATTAAATAAATGATTTACATGGATAATTTTACAAAGAAGATTTAAAAGTTCATACTTAAAAAAAGAGGATTTTGGGACTCAATGGGATGAAGGAAACCATGGCTTAATAACCCACATACCTGAATGTAGAAGTCTTGGATAAATTTATTGGGGTTGAACTTGAACTTAAAGAATCCAAGTCGAATTTGGGGAAAAAGGAATCACTTTTTTTTCTTGGTTATGAGTTATCCTTGAGTTATCATAGGTTATAGTAATATTTACTCTTGATAACTGTTGCTTGGAGGGTGAAACGACATAGTTTTGCGGTTAAAAGAGTTAAAAAATACCAAACCCCCCCTTAGAAATCATCTGGAAGACGTCTGGAAGCCGTCCCAATGACTTAGGACACGAGTCGTGAGATCTGGCTATGAGTCATGGCTTGAGTCGTAGCTAGAAACACATTTTTGACCTTTACTTCCTAGGTTAAGACTTCCTCGTATCAACCCATAATGAGACATTAGGAGTCGTAGTCTGTGCAGCTTTGATAGTGCTTCAGTATTTTGGCTATAACTTTTCACCCCGATAACGGATTAAGGAGAAATTTGTATCATTGGTAAGTTAATTAAATTATATAAGCTTTGGTGGATCTTGATCTTAAAAATTATTAGTATAAAAAATTTATGCTCATTTGAAGATTACTATTGTTATTTACATACTAATAATTTAATTGCTAAGGAATGTTTTGACTTGTCTATAAACTAGGAGATATTTGAGGATTTTATATATATATATATATATCACTAATAAAACCACCAAAACATGAGGATTAATTCTTGGATCCTTTACGTGTCAGGCTATGGGCCCACAAAATAATTCGTAATGTCTGACTACAAGTCGTGTGCTAGACTCGTAACCATTGGAATGGATTCTTTGTTGAGCAATGTTGAAACTACGATTACTCGTAATGGCTCATAATGTATGATTATGGGTGTTCGTATGAGTCATAACCATTGGAATCTTATTGACATTTAAAGGAAAAAATTCATAATTTCATGCCACGATATCAAATCGAGGTGAGAATTAAGGAATTGGAAAGCTAAATTCATTGGCAATATTTTTAGAGATTTATAATATGAAATGTTAGGGTATTACAATATCTCCCCCTTGGGATCATTCATCCCCAAATGATATTGAATTGGCTAAAATACTAAGAAAAGGCTGAGATGATGTGTTGAACACTTACGAGATGAATCATGACTTAATATTTGAATCTGAGACAGACACATAATGCATGGACTAGGTTGAGTTCATGAATGCATTCTGTGATAACTTGAAAATATGGGAACCCACTAGTACTGTCTGGCTGAATTCCTAAGTTGGATAACTGACATAATATTAATTTCTAAATTTGGGAATTCTTTACGTTTAGGACTAATTTAGACTTTGAGTAAAGACTCAATTGAGTTTACACATAGAATGAAAATAAAGGACCTCGTAGAATAGGAATATTCTTGAAACTTTAGATAGTAAAACTAGATGAAAAAATGGAAAACTATAGGAGCTTACCTATCTAATTGCTAAACTGAATTACTGGCTACATGGACTAAATTATACTGAAAGCTTATACTCAATTGGAGTATTTCTTCAACACTCTTTTTAAGAAGCTCTAATAACATTAGGGAGAAAAAAAATTTGGCCATGATTTGAATAAGATATCTGAATAAGGAATCGCAACATGGCTAAAACTCTATAACTATGGACTATAGGTCTGTAAAACATAAGCTAGGATAGAATCACTTTGCCTTAGGAAATGCAATTGCTAACCGTCAAGCTTAGCCACACTTCTTAAATACTCCCTTAACTATGGCTTTCTTCTCAAAATCTTGGATCATCTAATGCAACTTATGATTCTTGTATTGGTACATAGAATCATTCTAGCCAGTGTTTGAGTTGAACTACAAACACTCACCATGTTCTATCCTAACTCAAACTCACAAGGTACAACACATAACACAATACTACTTGTCTAAACCATGAATTCAATACCCCATGCATTTTCATAGATCCCAACTCAAGAATAATTCTTTTTACCACTCCAAGAAATAACTTCAACATTTTTTAAGGATTTCACTAGTGCACAATGTATTGATCCACTTATATACCAACGTAACATTAAGCCTATCATTAATGCCACATACGAACTCCCAGGAAACCAACCCACTAAAGTATCTTTCGAATATTCTCTAATATCTATATCAATAGCAACTTCCATGCACTATGCTCAAGAAGACACACATGATGTTTTCAGCTAACCAAGACATGACATATACCATAAGCTTTGCCTAATATTTCTTCACACTTATAGACTTAGATAAAACAAGAATACACTAATCTTTCCTAAATAATAAATATTTACCCTCACCCATCTAAACAATTTTTTATCACCACTATCATTTTATATGGAGAGGTCACTGAAAGGTTATAACAGGAGGGCCTGAAGCATGAATGAATACTATACATAACTTTGACACTTAACTAAGGCCTGACAAATAGAATATCAAAGACATGGATTTCATTAAAGAGCTCTAAATGGAGGATATACGTTACATAATCTAAATTTTGCTACCCATTATGATTGTACCATTAGTTATGGGAACAGAGCATATTGTAAAGAATGAGTATATGAGTCATGAGCTGTATGACCTAAGTTGGAGTTCATAAATTCATGGAATAGGAGTCATATTTTTGAGTGAACTGGAAATCCTTATACTAGGAACTAGGAGCATACATGATTCTATAGAAAGTGCAAGAATATAAGCTAAGATCATAGAGCTGATTTATAGGGCATAAGTAGATGTTGTGATGACTAAAGTATAATAATTTACACTGAGATAAGAATGGTCCTGGCATCTTTCTCCCCTACTGATGTTCTACAACACACTGCATCACTACTTGTATCTGCGAGCCTAAATGGGTTTCTTTTTCTATCATATCCCCCTTAGATTTTAGCCATCATTCTTAGTATGTAGACCCCTTTAATAAACTCTAAACTAAACTATAACAACTCTACTCTAGAGTCTAAGATATAACAATACACATAAATAATACACATACCCTAAAAGGCTATTACTTAAAGTGTAAAACCCACCGCTAATACTTCCTTTTGAGATAGAAATCTTAACTTTTTATAGCCTCAATAATCATCGTATAAATACTTAAACACTAACTAACTTAGAATCTTCAAAAGTATCACCATACCCTGAGTTTACATCATCTAGAATTTCAAACTCTTCTTTCTAATAGCTTAATCATCAACAATTCAAACTTAGATTCTAACACTTAACATGGATATACAAAAAATGTCTCATACACTATGGCCCACTTACTACCACTACACAGGAATCAAAAATACTAATCCGCACAAAAGTATATGACCATATTCAACCTTAATAAGCTTTTCTACCTCTGTGGTCACTACCTAATCTATATAATGACTAAAGCGTTAATATACACTAAGTCTCCCTTAACTGATAAATCTCTCTCAAAGTGCTATTAAACAAACTACCTAAATCTAGGCAAATACTATCCTTAATTTTTGGTTGTTAAATTTCTAGGTTCATGCTTCTAACGCTAGATCATATGTTGTTATGGGATTTTGAGAAGGGATATGAGAGCACACTTGAATTTGTCCCAATGCATGATTTTCATAAATAAGAATGAGTTCTTTCAAACTTTAGAACTTAAATTCATAAATGGAATCCTTTTTGAACCCACATGTAATCCCATAGCTGTCTGTGGGGATTTTTTTAGAAAACTCTATCTCTAGGAATTTAAGCTTGACTATTTTTGTTACTTTGAAAATAAGGCAGAGTAGGCATGAATAAAGAAATGTAAGAATCTGTATGACTTTCTTAGAGATCATCTCTACTACATAATCTGAGACATGAAAGAAGGGAAACATTTCTAAAATGTCCTATATCCTCTAGAAGAAAATTACAAACATCTTTGTACCATTCCACAAGAATCTACAAGACACTTCATAGACACCCTATTATACTTGAACCTTGTTTTCTGATACCAAGTTTGTAACGACCCAACATGACCCCTTAATCATAACACGATACTTAGAACCACAAGTGACCCTAAGATAACCCTTGAACTTACATGATACTTAAGCATCTGAATTAAATTGAAAGCATAATCATGAGAAAATTAGAATACATTTCATACTATAAAAGTTTACAACACGATAAATCATAAAGAAGAACTTTAATTACGTGAGTCACTACGACTTACTGTCTATGAAGAATTTACTATACTGACTGTAGATAGCTAGGACATTCCTCAAACTTAAAAAAATCAATACACAAGAATATAGAAATACAAGAAATAAAGTGAAACAAAATGGAGTTCTTAAAATAAAAAAACTTCTTACTTACCGACTAAATGCTGAGAACTACCTGACCCTGGTGGTTGGACTACATCTAGTACCTATGTCGTGAAGGAATTTATCCACAAAAGCATATATGTGGTTAGTTCTTTGGAATGTACAGAGTATATAGGAACATGAACTAGATCATGTAATATTCAAAATATGCTTTAAAACTTAGGATGTAAGTTATTGCTGAAACATGCATTTAAAACATAACTATACATAAAAAATATGTAACAATGAGATTTATAAATCATGAGCCAAAAAAAATTTTGTAATCTAGGAAGCGGTAGAAACATAAATATCTATATAAATCTTATGTAAAGCTAAAAATATTGTAAAACCAAACTAAGGATCATGTATAGATACTGAGCATAAAAATATGAACATGTATGATGAATGCAAGACCAAGCGAGGCATATAATGACATGATTTGAATACTGAATAATCTGTATAACTGTCTAACTAAATAACTGGTAATCTGATTACTTAGCCAAGCAAATTTAAACTGATATAAACTGAGTACTGACTGAAACTATTAGAGCTATCATGTAACCGATATAAACTATATGAGCTATCATGGAGTCCAACATCTGACCCATATTGAGGAAGCCTGTTCTATCTTTGCCATCAAAGAAGAACCTGAACTCAAGTGATCAATAAACTAAGCCTATATTAGGCAAGGAGAAACACTCTCTAGCAAGGCCCCTAAACCTATGGTGGCACATATTTTTTGGTAAATAGGATGCGCTAAACCCACACTTCCCTCTCTATCCTAAATGCTACTCCCAACTAAATGAAACTGTTGTTATTAATGGTTTAATATGTCATAGTTTTGTACTGATAAGTGCTCAACATGAACATGGTAGTTTGAATGTAGTAATAAAAATCATGACCTTTCTAACTTGTAAGTTGAAAACATACACATGTATAAATAGATAGGTATCGGGTATTCATAACCCTCAACCAATGAATAATTACGCAAAGCACAATAAAATTATTTAAAACACTAGTAGAAAATCATAATTTGGATACCAAAAACATAATACATTTTACTAAACTGATGAATTACATGAATTTAATCATAGGGATAAATTGAACTTGGGAGGATACCATGCTATCATGGTTAAATGCATAAATTTTATAGTTTAACATAGTAATGACTAAACATTACATGTGTGTTTGAAACTTCAAGAATATAGGAGCATGATTCCTATGATTTAGATCATAACTTAATAATTTGACATAGAATCAATTGAATATAACATGGGTAATTGAATTTTCAAACATGAAATATCTTGATTCACATAGGAACACATGTTTACATGGCTTGAATTCAAATTACTGAGAGAACATGGATTAAATTCATGATTTACATAGATAATTCAATAGAGAATATTTAAAAAAAAAAAGGGGATTTTTGGGACTGAGTGGGTGGAAGTAACCCATTGATGAATACCCCACATGCATAAATGTAAAAGTCTTTGATAAATATCTTGGGGTTAACTGAAGAACCCTAGTAAGCTTTGAGGAGAAAAGAGTCATCTCTTTTTGCTGTATGATGAATAATTTCTGAGTTATGATAGGTTAGGGTAATATTTATGCTTGATAGTTGTTGTTTGGATGGTGAAATGATGTAGTTTTGGGATAGAAGAGTGGAAAAAGACGAAAAAACCCCTTAGAAATCATTTGGAAAATGTCTGGAAGCTATCCTAATGACTTAGGTCACGACTCGTAAGGTCTGGATAAAAGTTCTTGCTTGAATAGTAGTCAGAAACCCATTTTCAACCTTTACTTCCTAGGTTAAAACTCTATCCAATCGATCCCTAATGAGATATTACGATTCGTAGTCTGGGCAGCTTTGACAGTGCTTCTGTATTTTGGCAATAATTTATCACGTCGATATTAGATTAAAGTTATATTGGTGTAGTTGGAAACCTAATTAAATTATCTATCTTTTGAAGGTTCTTGAGATAAAAAATTCTTAGTAGAAAAAATGTTATACTCATTTAAAGATTACTGTAGTTATATACATCTCTATAATTTAATTACTAAGGGATGTTTTGACTTGTCTATAAGCTAGGACATTTTTGAGGAATTAATATATATCTAATTCACTAATAAAGCCACAAATACATGAGGCTTGATTCTTGGATCCTTTACTGGTCAGGCTATAGGTCCACATAATGATTCATAATGTCACACTACGAGTCATGTGTTGGAATCGTAACCACGAGAATAGATTATTATTTGAGTAGTGTTGTGACTATGATTACTCATAACAACTCGTAAGGTCTGATTATGTATCTTCACATAAGTCTTAACCACTAGAAGTCTATTTATACTTAATGGGAAAATTACATAACTTCTTGCCATGATATTAGATTAGGGTGAGCCTTGCAGTATTGGAAAGCTAACTTTATGGGATATCTTTTGATAGATTTAGAACTTGAAATCTTGGGGTATTACAATACCATTTGGCTAAGGATAATGTATGGCTTACATATTAAGCTGAAAGGTTGTAAGTATGGGTAGTTCCTCAATCTTGACGGTGCCTAGGAGACCTTTAGCTTGAGATTTCTAACATTATACTCCTAGAGTATATGGTTTGCTTTAATAATGTAGTGGAATGTTTGATATTGTAGAGGTCAAGACAACATTGTTTTAGTAGATTAAGGCCAAGCATTTTCAGTATAAGAGGTTGAATGCACTTTAGAATAAGGTGGCATATATGGAGTTGGGGAATACCACCCTTGATACGAGTGAGGTGTTGTGGTTTAAAGGAGGCTATGTGTTCCTTAGGTGGGTGATTTTATTCTTGATGTACTTTCAAGGACCTATGGTTTGCATTATTCAATTCATATGGGTTTGACCAAGATGTACCATGATTTAAGGAGCTTTATTGGAGGCCAAGAATAAAAAGCGACATACTAGATTATATGTCCAAGTGTCAAAATTACTAGCCGATGATGTATGGATACTATATATCATGACACAAGAACAAAAGGTCATGAAGGCACTTTTCACTGCAATCCTTGGCAAGTAAGCCTAGAACCTAAACTGATATGAAATGATAAATCAATACAAAAACCCATGGCTAAAATTCTTGTGAAGAGTTAAACAACACAATCCTATAATTAGAAATAAAACATAACCAAAGATACCATGGAATATCCCAAAAGCTGCTATAATAGTGTAAGAACTACTAAATAATGCTTGAAAGTAAAGAATAAACAGATGATAGTCCAAATGATTAATTTGTCATTGAAAATGAATACAAGTTATAATTTAAAAAAGAAGAGGTAGTAGAGCTACTCTAGAAGAATAGGCGAACTTGATGAGTGGTAAGTTTACCACTCAATTGCACTCATTATTCACGCATATTACCTTGTTATGGTTGAATAAATGAGACATAATTATGATTAAATACATTGACATCCACTTCTTGTAGGCATAGAGTTAAAAGGTTTGAAAGATGTTGATTGGAGCTCAAAATAATCAAAAAGAGAGCTAGAAAATGCAAATAAAGACCTAAAATGAAAGGGCCTCAAATACCGCAGTTGCAATCTACTGACAGCAGTCACGATAGTCAAGGATGGTTAATAAATCATGGTCACAGAGGTAATCCGTGGTCACATAGTTGCGATCATAGCTAGACCTGCGTGATCGTTCCCTAATGAAGGATTTCATCCTAGGAGCAAAACTGTAATTGCACTTGTTGATCCTAATTTTACAAAAATAATTCAAACCCTGTCATTAAGGAATTTTCTATCTTCCCCAATTTTTAGATTTAGATTTTAGAGTAGTTCTTAGTCTCCATCTTTGGTTATAATTTATGGGTGAAAATACATTAGAGACTTTCTATGTGGAAGATTTGCTCACTTCTATTATTTATATTGCGGAAGATCCAAGTTTGAAGTAATATTTGCTTACGTATTCAACTATTCATTTTAATAAAGATTATAGGTATATCTATGCTTATTTATAATATGTGTAGCTAAATCTCCCTCTTGGGGTTATGTGTCAATAGGCATTAAAGTATTTGTAGGTTGTTATTTTTAGCATCTATTTGGTAGTTCATGCTTATGGGTTTATCATTTCTATGCTAACTTGGTTGGGATTTGATGGGTGAAAGCTGCAAATACCTACATGGGTTTGATGAGTGAAAGCTCCAGCTCTAGAAAGCTCAAGGCCATCTTTGAAAGAAGGGTTTTCGGTGAAATTTAGGGATCCATATCAGTGGAGAACAAAGCAATGATAGATAATTATGTGTGTAGTTTCCTAAATACTCACTATCTTAGAAATAAAGGTGAATTTGAGGTGAACTATGCCATGGGTATCATCCTAGAAATTGGGATGCCTAGATTGAGGTTGTGGTTACCAATTATTGAACAAACCTATTAGATATTCGAAAGAATCAATGGGTGAAAGTTTGGTGTTTTGTCGAAATACTAGCATAAAAAATCTATAACCAAACCTACCCATATTTGACTTACTAAATTGATGTTGATAACTAACTCCCAAATTTCACTTCCTTATTAATGCATAATCTCAAGATCTGTGTATAATTGTTAAGAATCTAATTTTTTGTAGCCCCAAATTTATACTAGAAAAAAAAAAAGAAACGTTAGTATAGGAACATATCCCCCATTTTATCTTTTTTAACCATTTTTCTTGAATTTAACATGTAGCTATCATTTTGAATTTAGTTGATCACCAGTAACATTATTCATCGTGGATTCGACCTCGACTCAAAAGTTGGGTAAATATACTAACAATGACCGCCTTGCACTTAAATTGACGTGTAAGTTGAGCGTTATCAAAAATTGCATTGTTGCTGGGGAATAATTTGGCATGTTAAGTTAGTCTGCAATTTTAGTGACTTGCTTGAATTCAAGTTTGTACATATTTGTTTGTGATTGTCTTTTGTAGGTAGGATTTTATTTTATTTTAGTTTTCTCTATGGCATCTTTCGACAAATATGATGTTGGTAGTTAGAAGCCCTATCTTGATGATCGATGTCTGTATTACAATATGCCACACTTTATGAGAGATCATGACTATGCTCCCCGCAGCGAGATGTATTCACCATATCTTGATCCTATAAGGAATATAGGTGCTCTTTATTCACTATCTTGATCCTATAGGGTGTATAGGTGTTCTTTATGTAATGGTTGGGATGGACATTAGAGTGATTGTCCAAGTTCCCCCTCCCTCTATTAGACTAGCCTAGCTGGCAGTTCTTCTTATGAGATTGATAGGTCTTATGCTGAGAAGAAAGAGGAGAAACAAACCAGTCCAAGTTGTCTTGGAGCAATGCTTCAAACCCTTTTGGATCGGGTGACTACAACCAGGGAGAATTCACAAGACTTGCATCAATCCTACGGGGTGTTTAAAGGGGAAAATTTCAAGGCAAGGGAATTGAGCAAGAATATAGTTCTTGAAAACCTCTCAACCATGCCCATTTCACAGGAAGAGATATGTCAAGAAGAGAAACCAAGCTACAATGATGAGCTTACTTTCCAACCAACCGAGTCATATGAGGAAGAATAAGCCACAATAGAAAAAATGGTACTAGAGTCAAAGGAAGAATCAATGCAAACCTCTTATGATGACTCTAGTTCATTTTTAGGTGACAATTATTTGGAGAAAGTCAACCCAAAATTAGATGTTAGTCCTCGTTAAACCCATTTTTCAACATTAGACTTAGAGTATGCGATGAGGATCCATCCGTGTAAATAAATGAAGAATTGTAGGGAGGCAAAGTCTGACTCTTATATGTTAGAGTTTGGCATTCTACGGGAGCATAGATAACCCCACTCATCAAAGGTCAAGATGCTCAACTTCTGAGGTACAAGGAATAGCCTAATGATGTACTCACTTTTACCCAAGGAACCAAATCGAAAATCTAATGCAAAGTTGGGTACAAGTTGTAAATCTTCAAAATGGAGAATTCAAATCTTTGTTTCCATATCATCACCTCATCCAAGCCTCATCTTGGAAGATCTGAATTTTTTGTCCCTCTGTCGTTCATTTCTTACTGAGCGAAAATTGGGACGGAGATTCAAATCTTCTAAGTAGAAGCACAAAAGGAAGTGAAAGTGGTGTCTTGCTAAGGAATTAAACTAAGCTCTTGAAGGGAGGCAACACATCATGCCACTAGAAGTAGCACATATCCTTTTTAATGAAGTATAGTAGAATAGATTTGTGTTTTGTTTGTGCATGTATTATCCCTACAATGTAGCGCCACTAGGCATTTTGATCGAAGTTGAGAAAGAAATATGTGAAATTGGCAAGTTTGGACTGAGCTGCAAATGTAGAGAACCCGGTTGATGGATCTCAATTATCACGACTGTGGTCCATGTACCCGCAATCATGGAGGCTACGTGATTGCACTCGTAGAACTATAACCGCGATCATTGTTAAATCAGTTCAAAAAGGACATTCGAATACCCATTATTCCTGTTGTCCCTCTCTCAATATCTCTTAAAATCAACTTAAATTTTTGGCATTGCATTGTAAATCCAAATGGAAGAATCATTCCAAAAGCATTATCTAACTAGGAAAGTTGCCTCAACACTCGCGATTTTGATATAATTACATGCTTTGAACTCGTAATATGTAAAAAGGGCCTGAAATAATTTTGTGTTATGAAATTCATGCTTAGATTATCATTGTGTTGTTGTTGGCTGGTGTAGTTAGTGTACACACTAGTGAAGAAGTCTGAGTACCCATGATTAGGCCTTAAACCGCTTAAAATAAAAGTATACACCATGTGTGCGATTTAAAATCCCCTACAAAATCAATGTTCAATTTCTTTATGTTCGAGGTTGTGATCACACACTCTAGGCATGGAATTCTCTATTTATAATGTTTTTATGCCTAATTGAAATATGGGATTGGGGTTACAACTTCAATTTGAAGTGATGTGCAGAACTATCAACTCAGTCTTAGGTACCGCGATCGTTGCCCCAATGACTATTATCGCTTCACCATGATTGTGGTTAAGGAACCATAATCGCCTGACATGAGGAATGGTTCTGGAAGACTTCAAAGTTGTTGCTGACCCTCTGCTACCCCCAAAACCTTCTAAGCACGACCTCATGAGATTATCTATTTATCCTAGCATGTATTTCATTTGATAATTCTAATATTGGCCTGAAGTGCTTTGCTTACAATTTTTAAGTTACTCTAAGATGGGAGACTTCAACAAAACCTAATTCATATTCGCAAAATGCCAACACAAGTATGACACAGACTTACACAAAACAAAGCTACTCCCTGAAAGGGGTATCATCCTAGACAAGGTGGAAGAGAAGTTCACAGAATTCTATGCTAGGCTCAATACAACCAGGTGGATGTGTTTTGCCCTTGAAACCTACCTTGCTAATGAGCAATGGGTGTGTGAGTTCGTAGCACTTTATAACAGAGCAAATTAATGTAGTGTATGGGATTCCAAATGCTAAAATGGGGGAGTTTCATGCCAGAGCATCCATGCCAAGAACTTGGATGGCTGACATCTTATTTCCTGGAAAAGAAGTCCCATGGGCCACCACCAAATGAGATATTTTAATGAAGGACTTCAAGGCTGAAGCCAAGTTATAACTGAACATCATTTGTAGTGGAGTCTCACCATGTACTCAAATGACCATTGTCACCGACATGAGAGCTTGGATAGTAGTATGCATCTTATCTGGCATTGTTCTGAATATGGGCAAGATTGATTTCTCTGAGTGGAGATACTCCAAGAACTAGGGAGGTACCAATCTTCTCCTTCGTTCCCTTATTAATGAAATTTGTAGGAGAACGAGGGTGAAGGAGTACGACATAGATACTTAGGTGTGCCCAGCTCCCTTATTTATCCACTTAAATTCAGAGGTCGGGGCATACCAGGTAAGAGTAATAAAAGAAAGATGGACTCGGGAAAATTATTCCAAGAGGTCACAGAGTGTTGCAGACCCTTATCAATCACTGCCTTTGATGATATATCTGTTCAGATACAGGGAGTAAGGTAAATATTCTCTAGACTACATGAGGGATCAGAAGAGTCTTCCACTACTCATCACTCATACATATCCCAGTAAGATAATGAGAGGTACGGGGAGGAGCAAGAAAAGAAGGGAGCCACTGTCGTCCATTTGGAGAGAGCTTATTTATCCTTGGTTACGTCTCACAGAAACCTTAAAGACTCGTTGAGAAGATAGTTAAGAGAGAAAAAAAGCGATATATTTTTTAAAAAGCTGTGAAACAAGGTGAAATCCATCTTCAAGGTGCTCAAACCCAACCATCTAATACCTTTACTAAGATTAAAGTGAGGATGAGGCACCTGCAGAGTCATCAGCTGATGATGTGGGTTGTGGTGATGCCGAGTACATAGGGGAAGATAGCTCTTGATGCAGATATAAGGAGGCTCTCTTACTCTTATTTTCTTGCACATGCAGTGCAGATACTGTATTTCTTTTGTATGGGGTTTACCCCAGATCTCTATTATTTGGGTGATGTGTTGTAAGATTTATCCTTTTATTTTGTGTTGGGATGACAATCTAAATACGGTTTTTATTTTTATTTTGGGATGCTACCTTTTTAAGTACTCTGACTGTGCCAATGTTTTATGGATTATTATGCTTTTCTTCTATTTCTAGTATTCTTTTGATTTAATTTTATTTTGGCCTTGTTGATGCACGACTAGCTTTGCCCTATGATGGATTGACTGATGACATAATTAAGGGTAAAGCATCGTGTTTTAGATTAAAGCAAGAATGCAAGGGAAGTCTGAGTATCTATGGCATTGTATTTTGTTAAAACTGGGGTCACTTTATACACCATTGGCGAAGTCTAAGTAGCCATATGGTTAGGATTGCCCATATTGAGCTTAAATGTAAGACTAAGGCTTTAGTTATATCCATAGTTTAGCAAATTGAGCATGTTGGTAACAACTGGGGTTGCAAAATCAAGCTTGAAGGTCCCATCTTTCAATAATTTCATCACCATTAAGGTATGTGGGGTTTATGAACAAGGATACCCTTTCATCCTTTATGCCCAAAACTTTATGTTTATTTAAGATTTCATATTTTTGCAAATTAGGGTACATACCCAATTATCATTGTTTGAAGATTTTGATGTTACAAGTGACTTAAATGTTGAATAGCATGTCTATTTTTACATCTTTAAGTGTGTGATATGATATCAACTCTATCGAGTCTTGGGGGATATGAATACCTAAAAACTTAGTTGTTTATATAGTATTAGCATCGTCAGTATGTTTTCATATATAGAATTGTTAGTTCAGTCAGTACATCATGTCAATAAGCTTAGTTCAGTTCAGTAATTATAGTCAGTTCAGTTGGGAGTAGGATTTAGCACCAAGCGAACCCAGAGATGAGGAATCACCTGCCAGTTGAGGGTGTGACCTTTAGTAGCAATCCCTGCATTCCAAAACTATGTAGCCAAAATAGGTTGAGATGTTAACCTACCAATTGAGGATTGACACATATCTCATTAGGGCCCTGCCAGATGAGGGTGACCCTTAGTCCTTTGGGATAACACTTTAGTGGATCCACACAGCTAGTGTTAGTACCCATGGCACGGTACTGACACCCTTCCAACTAGGTTTACAGGATGGAACCCGTTTAACTTATTTTGGGGTATGTCAGCTAGATGATAGCTCCCACAGTTTCATTTTAATAATCAGTCCAGTACTTTTTAGGTTTGCTTGGCCATGGCATACAGTCACTAGTTATACAGTATCAGTATTTCAGTATGTCAGTTTATAGACTATCCCAATTTCATGCCATATACTTGGTCATGCATCTTCAAATTTTATAGCTTTCATCCATGTTATACATCAGTTATCTCATGCCATACTTACAATTAGTTCTTATTCATCCACATGAGCCATGCATATCAGCCTAACCCTATTTAGCATACCAGTACATTCAAAGTACTGACCGTATACTCGTTTATTATGCTATGATGTCTCATATCACAGGTTCGGATGCTCAGGTTCTCGACCGTACCTAGATCTCCCAGTGCATCAAAAGCAGTAGCAGTGGTGAGTCCTTATGTTTTGAGAACCATTTATGTTTATTTCCGTTCAGTTCAGTAGTCAGTCGAAGTTACTTGGGACCTGTCCTATTAACTCTACAGTCAGTCAGTTAGACGCTTTCGGACACTTCCAGTCAGTTATTCAGTTATCAAATTTTATAGATAGACTTACAGTATTATTTTTAGATAGATGTTTTTAGTATTTTGATTCAGTATTGTTTTTCGTATTTAAACCTTAAGGTATTTTTAGCTAAGTTCTGTATATAATCTTTATTATTTATTTAGTGCTTACAACAGGTACCAACATTGTTTAGCTTGTGGTCCTTCGTGGATGTAGGCACCGTATGGCATCCAGGTTGTACTCTCAGGGCATTACAAATGAATATTTGACTATACCTTCTGGGATTATAGTGCCCAATTAGGTTGTTATTTATCTGGACTAGCTGGTTTATTTCATTGTTGATTATTATGGTTAGTTTGTGGTAGGATGATTATAAACTAATAGTCGAGATTATTGGTATATTTCTAATTTCCCTTTTTTTTATTATGGTAAGATGCATTATTGTTAAGTTACGTATGATTAGTCACACTCTTTTTAGAGTCTTTGAGTATGCTAGTATTAGGTCCCTTACTTAACTGTGATCCTCGAGATATTAGATTGGATCCCTCAGGTTATTACCTTTGAGTTTAGTCCTATATGTGTGTGTGTGATTATGTATGTGTAGAAATATATATCATATTATCATATATCCCTCTTTTTTCTTATATATTTATATTATATATGAATCTTTGGTCCTTGTATTACAAATATATATCCTTTTTTCACTCTTTATTTGTATATTGGCTAGTGATATGCAATATTGCACTTTAGTTTCTAAATATGATTAGAATAGGAGAGTTCATCCTTATTGTTCTATTAAAATTATAATGTCTAGTTCCTTGGATAGTTGTTTGTAGTTTATATTCCTACTTTGCATGTTATTTATACTTGCATTATCTCTAGAGCTTAGTTGGACAATGCCTACTGAGTACCATGTGATTGGTACTCATACCATAATTTCGTACCTTACAAATCATAGTACGAGTTCTAATTGTTTAAGTGTACATCCGGTGAAGAAGCCATAGATCAGACTTTTATGGCATGCTCCTTGTATTTGGAGCATTTGTGCTCTCCCTCTTATTATTAGATGGATCTCTATTTTGGTATTTAAAGACATCCTTGCATATATATTTATCATGTATTTCACGTGTACTCTTTTTGTATAATAAGCTCTTACAGACTTCACCGGGCTTTGGTATTTTAAATTTATATTGGTCTCTTTTTTAGATTTTATCCCATACTTTCTTTATTTCTCTTTGTAGCCTATTACTAGTTATTCCAATCTATGGGTTGGGCTTACCTATTTGTAGGTTATGGTAGGTTTCAGAATTAAGTGACCAATTAGGTCATGATAAATTAGTATCAGAGACTAGGTTTCCTAGTGTTATTAGTACAAGCAATAAGTGTCTAGTAGTGCCCTACAGATAAGTACGAAGACTTTCGTATCCTATTTTTGGGAGGCTACAAAGCATATTTTGGAAATACTATTCTTGACTTCTTATTGTATGTTCATATTTATATGAACCGCGAAGTATTTTTTTTGACTCCATTCTTTCCTAGATGGATGGCAAGAGGTTTTCGACAAATATGAATTGGACTTCTACACGTGTTACTAGAGCTTTAGATCAATGTCGAGCTAAGTAGTGAAAGATGGATATCAAGGATCTTAACCATCATTTAGAGGACCTAGGACCAGCCTAGGCTCCAATAAAGCCAGCCTAGGCTCCGATAAAGTTTGTGACTACCTTATCTTTCCAGGATATAGTTTTGAAATTTTAAGTCTCTTTGTGGATACTTCACAATCAATAGTAGTATCTGGTACATCAAGTGATTATTAGGCCAGAGTTGGTTTTGTTGGTGTTTAGCAAGCCTCTTTATTAATTTTAGAGTATGTGATTGGTTTCGTGAGTGGGACCCATATACTTCTATTTTATTTCCTATAGAGCATAAGATAGTACATGAATATATTAGAGAATTAACCTTAACAGTCCATTTGGAATCAAAATATTTGATAGTATCTGGGTCTACTTTAGTTCAAGTTGTGATCATGTAGGGTCTACAGAGAGGGTTTGTGTTGGGATATGTGGAGGTAGAGGTAAGAGTCCATGTCAATAGTTTAATATTAGTGGTATTTCATCTAAAGGTAGGAATCCTCTCAGCAGAGAACAACATCAGTTATAGCCTATTAGGTTCGTATAAGTAACACCTTATATTTTGGGTGTCTTTCGAGTAGGCCATGGTGGTTACGATGGATAAAGGTCAAGTCAGACATCATAGGTTAATAGATCTAGGTCTTCAAACAGTGAAAACTATTCTGGGTCAATAGGTATAGAGCATTAGAGAGTTCTACCGGTATGTTTTGATTATGGTGAGGTTGGTCATTAGTCAAGGGAGTGCCCAAGCCTGAGTTGGTCAGCCAGTTGGTAAAACTTATATTTCTCAACATGTTACAGATTTATAGGTTTTTAATGACTATAGAGAGATCGGCCACTAGTCTAGAGAGTTTCTCAAGTGTAGAATAATTAGTTATTCAACTCATAAAGATTTTTCTCTAAGAGTTGTGGCACTTTCACCTAGAGATAATGCACTTAGTATTACAGTTAGTCACTCAAATGCTCTGTCTTGGATTGGAAGTATTAGGATTCTTACTTCTTTAGGCAGTCAAATACCATGACTTTAGATTCTATTATTATAGGTGCACTTTTAGTTTCTATCTTTTAATTTTTATTTGGATTGAGTTAGGGTGTTCATACCCATCGATGTTTATATGCCTTGATATCACTATGTTGATTTTTGTATGACTTTGTGTAGATTTATGTATATATGCACACCCTGCATATAATTTCTTTTTGTAGTAGATTGAGTTAGTGTGGTAATTTCATTGGGATATAGTATTTGGATTAAAGTCGTTATTTATTGGCATATCATCCTTGAGGTAACATTTGAGTGGCATTGTTGTTTTGCAACCTAGGTGCCACATTCACCTTATACTATTATTTCTACTATTATTGTTTTGGTTATAATTTGTTCCTTCTTAATAAATTACCATACTAGCATTATCTAATTAGTGTTCCCTTCCTTATGATTCTTATTTGTTGGATTACATAGCTCTCTTAGTTGGTTGGCTTTCCGTCTATGTGGGTATGGTTAGATAGGTGGTAAAGAGGGTTGTGGAAGTAAAGGCAGGTTTTTCCTTCCATAGTTTTGTTGTGATTTATCTTTGGCGATCATTATCTATAGCCCATACTAAAGGTTGGGATATTGAGATTCGATATTCTAGTTTGTTTGCTTGGCTTCCTGGTAGTAGTATTAATCTTTGTATTAGTGATGATATGGATGCTCCACTCTTCTTATGATATTTTTCATGGATCAGTTGAATTGAGGTAGCTTTTCATGGGTGAATTCAGGAATCGCTCATCTTCAGTATTTATTTAACGTTGTATGACTTCAGGAGATGCTTCTTTTTGGTGGTGTGTACTTGTGTATATTTGTCATAACCGAAGAAGATATCTTTTAAGAGTGAGTATTTATCCATTGATTAGGTATTTCTTTAACCATATTTAGCCTATGATCATATTTTTTTTGAGTTGCTTGAGTTTGTCTACCATTAGAACTCTTTGCAACCCTGGTGAGTTTGTGGTGATGCCTTAATGTGTTATGCCCTCAGTAGATGTGGATTTGATTACTCGTATCTTTAACCTATGGTTTCTTTTAGTCGTGATTATGTCTTTGGCAATAATTTAGTTCCATCCTGGGACAGAACCATCTGATATGTGTTTAGTTTTTTATATTAAGATTATTTTAGGTATGTAATATTCTGAAGGATTTATTGACACCAGTTTTGATTTTCTTTAATCATTTGAATAATGGCATGGGAGTTATGATGGATTTTGGTATGTGAATGCTTGCTTGCTAAAAATATTATTTTGGTTAGTTAAGGAGAAGTAGTTCAACTTTCATGTAGTGATTATACTAATGCATTACATAACTTGGTTGTCATAGCCCTATTTTGAGATTCTGATTTATTTGGAAGTTTATTGATACGTTGACTAGGGTTACTTCTTATCTATCTGTGTAGTTTTCCTCAATTAAGTGGCCGTACTTAATAGATGTTAGAAGGATGGCCCATTGGAGCATGGTGTTGGTGTCTACTATTTTTTACCCTAAAACTTAGTTTCACCAAACTTTTAAGAAGCCTGCTTAGAGAAAGATGTGTATCCAAGTTTAGTTTAGCATGGTTTCACTTATAATCAATGGGGAATTCTAGAGCATATTATTCAGTTTTGAGAAATTATGCATTAGACTCATGACCAGTGATTTTGAGGGTCTTCCAGACCAGTTAGTATCTTGGAAGAGATCGCAGACATTGGTCATCACCATTTGAGTATTCAGGTAGACCTTATTGACATTGTTCCTATGCTAGCTCAGGTGAATTTTTGGTAGGTTAGCTTTAAACTTTTGAGTTTAACACAATGTGATTGCACGGATAGGACTCAGATGATATAGAAGAGATTTTTTGTAGTTTGGAGTGGATATCAAGTTGGAAACACAAAGGAATTCCATATTTGGATTTGGATTAGGTTGAATGGTTCATTTTTTGGATTGTATATAGCTTGGTCAATTTATTGATTTATTATTCTTGTTTCGGTTTCCATGCCTCAACCATGCTCGGTTAAGTTAGAAGCCAGCTGGTTGTTAAGGATGAGTTTTGGTTTCTTATGAAGTGAAATAAGGATGTTAGAGAAAAAGGATACCTTTAGCAAAATCACTTGGAAACATTGTTTAGCCTTGGAGGTTATCTAGGAAGTCATGTTCGGGGCATGTATACCTAGTACCTCATCCTTTTAAGCTTTCAAATCTTTCTATCCATTAACTTTTGAGGTTGAATGTCATTTTAGTAGTGGATAGTATAATGATGGTCTAAGTTATTTTCTTGGTTTCCATGCGTTTTCAGCATTTTGTGCCTTTTTATAGTGGCTTCAAGTCATTTATGACTTGACAGAACTATCAGTTTACTTTTCAAACAGTTTATTTGGGTTTTAGGCTCCTTTTTCTATATTGAAGATTTTGTTGTTAAGGAATTGGTCTTAGATCTAAACTAATAATAAACAACCTCGAATGAGAATTCTAAAAGCGCTATCAACTCTAGAATGTTGATTTTAGGCTAGGTGGACCCTTTGTTTGGGTCCTAAGGCTTCCGTACTCGTTTTGGGCTTTTGGGTAGATCCGGTGAAAATAAAACTATAGGCGTGGGGCCAATATTCAACCAAAATGGTCTTGAATTAAAGTTTAGATGGTTTTGTCGAATCCAAAATATCAAATTTTGTATGTAACATAGTTTATTTGCATGCATGGGCTTCCGAACGAATTCTGAACCACCAATCGAGGTCCCTTAAGAGTTAGCTTTGGTTGGTTTGCAGTAACTGGTGCAGAGTCCAGTTACCTTTTTCTTTCGCAAACACTAGGCTGCGTTTATGAAGGGTCAAAATTTTGACCATCACCTTCACTGGCCTTCTCTCCCATTTGTGGTGAAGGATTGATCTGATCCAACCCCTTCTCCTTCTTCACCATTGTGAACATCAGTGCTACATTCATGATAGAACAACTCATCCGTTATTTCATTAGAAGCACCTTGACTGTGTTCATGAAGGCCAATTCTTGCGGCCTTCGCGTTCGCAAGCCTTGAGTCTCGCGGTTGCGAAGGGCATTTCTCTAGAAATATATAATCTCTCATCCCTAAGTTTTCAACCATTCTGAAGTCTTATTTTTTCCATTTTAGTCAGAGAATCTCAAGAAAGTATGGTAATCGATCAATTATACTTGGGAATGCGTGGAGGATGTTGAGATGACCATTTTCCATTAATTTCTTCATGAGTATTTAACCTAAATCCTCCATTAAGTTCTGTTTTTCTCTCTTATAATTCCTCAACTTTATGGGCTGGTTTGAGCCTCGATTTGTACTATATTTGTGCTCAATTTTTGGGCACACATTTTTTGTCTTTTTAGGGGCCTTGTGATGAATTCAGTTTTAAGATTTTCTTAGCAGGTTTGATTGTCTGATTTTTTATCAAATTTTAGGTCAAAAATTTTATATTTTAATATGGGTATCATTTTATACATATTAACGTAGAGATTATGATTTTAATAGTGTGACACTATATTTGGATTATGGAGCAAATACAAGCAATTTATGGAAGAGTCGAGATTGTTGTTCGGCAATGAGGTAGGCTTTGGTATACTTATCACTATGAGATTGTGTATTGTATATCTCGCATGCTAGGTAGGGATTATAGGTTATTTTTATACCTAGATATACCATCACTTGACCTAATTAGGGAATTTAGAATAGTATTGTGACCCGAACCTTACTACATCTGATGATAGACTTAATTCACCATAGAATTGTGTAAGAAATCTATCAGCATAAGACTTATCATATTACTTAGTGAATTGGCTGATATTTCCCTAATTATGACCTTCTAGCATATTTATTCCCTTGTTTACCTCTGTTTCCTGATTTATGGTTTGAATATTTTATTGAGTTATGGATTGTTGGTCCCGAGGTCATAGTTACGATACCAGTTGGATATCGGGTTTGTATTCTATCCAATTGTAAGGATGTGGTTGTAGTTTATAAATGCTTAACGCTTATGGTTGTATTATTTGGATACTAGTGATGACATACATACTTCTAGGCCCATTTATTCTCACTTAGTGATATGATTCCAATCAAACCTTGATTTTAGCATTTCTTTTTACAAAATTATTCCCACTTTTTGTTTTAAAATTGATTCTTTTAAAATGTGATTTGTACTAACTTATTTCATGATTTATGAGCTTTTGGAGCTTAATATTCTATTTTAGAAATTAGATCGAGGTTGATTCCAGTCCAATATTAATCCATTTTCTTACCACTTCTATTTATTTTGATCGAGGGAGATTCCAACCCTTCGGTACTATTATGTCGATTTAGTCCCAAACTCAATCTCGAGAAATAGCTTTACAAATTTATACTCTCTTACATAGTTTAAGTCCAGGAACTATAAGACCCCATAAAAGTTCCTTTGTAGTCTGAGCCTTAGAGCGGGTCAAGTGAAGAGTAATTCCGGCCCTAAAATATTGAGAAGTTTCTTCCCAAGTGATTAGTGAACCTTGATTGAATTTTCCAAAAAATGACTTTCTATCATGTAGAGAATTAAATTACCTTTCCAACGATACCAATTTCGTCCAAATTTGGTATCGGGGTAAGAAGTTATGACAGTTTTACTGAGAGTTGTCAAAATCGCCAGGTGCGATGGACAGGTTGATGGACCGTCAAGTTTGCGATGGACCGTCGTCCGTACCATCGCAACCAAGGCAGTGACTCCCTCTTCTAGCCCAAGTTCGATGGCTAAGACGATAGACTGTCAAACTGCAATAGACCATCGCTAGGACCGTCGTAACTAAGGCAGTGTGGCCTTTTTCTGACCAACATGTGACGGACGATCCAACGGACCGTCAGAATAGCAACGGACCGTCACTCCGACCATCGCAAATCCCGTTCAGTATTTTTAAGTCTCTTTTAAAAAGATCTTTTGGGTATTTTCCCTTTTAATACCCCGATATATTCAAAACAAAGCTGATAGCCTCATTATCTCCCAAAACATCCAAGAGGTAGGGTTTGTCCCTCAAGAGCAATCCAAAATCCTTCTCCAAGAAATTCAAAAACTCACCATAGATTCTACAAATTGAGTTGAGATTCGAGTTCTCCAAGTCTATGGCTTCAAGAACCCTCTCTCAAAGATTAAGAAGAAGAGTTTCAATCCAACTTGTTCATCTAGTTTCACAATCTAAGGTATGTGGGGTTTGAACTAGGACAATTCTTCCATCTTTGTGCCCAACACTTGTTTTAAATTACAAAGATACATGACTTTATGAGTTCTCCTATGAATTTGAAGTATGGGTTCATACCCTATATTACTATGCATGATATTTTGAGATTTGCCAGTGTTCTAGAAATTGAAGTGCACGAGTATGTTGAGATTTTAAGACAAATTGTTGTACATTCTAGATTTCTAAGAGAACCTTGTTGATATAGAATATTTTCCCTAAAGCTTTGAGATAAGTGATTTTTCCTAATAGTAAGATTTTCAAAAAAGTTTTTTGAAGTAAAATTTTCCCAAGAAGAAAGTAGTTTTCTCTACTAGTAAAAGTTATAGATTTCCAAGTTTCAAGTGTCTTGAGTTTAAAAGAGTTCTAAGTTCTTGAGCATTAAAGAAGTTTTACTCTCCATGAGATACATGCATGAGTTTGAAAGTATTGTTTAAAGATTTCTTTAGTCTTCGGGTAATAAGAATAAGAGAACAGTTCAGATTTTAAAGCTAAAGTATAATAACTCACGAGTTTTGTGTTACATGCTTCATTCTACATGATTTATGAGTTTTATATTATAGACATATTCAAGCTATGTGAGCCATTCATATTTGCATGCATGATTTGATTAAAGAGTATTGATATTGTTTTATGTAACTGCATACACCCCCATATACTCAGTACATTCCAAAGTGTTGATCCACATATACGTCTATGTGCGACATTGTCTTATAATGTAGGTTCAGGTGCTCAGTCCCAGCCTCATCAGTGATTTCCGAGTACCTTTGTTTATATCTCTATAGTGGTGAGTCCTCATGGTTCGAGGACCTTTCTTCAAACATTTCAGTATTGTTAGTAGACATATTATTTCTTTCAGTTTAGTTTGAATTAGTTGGGGACCTGTCACCATGGCTCTCTAGTAGACTTGAGTAGTAGAGGCTTTGTCCGACTAGTTATCAGATTGTTAGTATGTTGAGATTTATAGTATTTTGGTTGTTTGGACCAAGTATTTGCTTCGTATTTTCTATTATTTGATACGATAGTGCCAGTGTTTTGTTTATTTCTTCTCAAAATGAGTTATTTTATGTAGTGACAGTCTCAAAGGGTTAACTTGGGGCTAATTATAGCCTTAAGCACCGTGTGACGTCCCGAAAAGAGATTTTGGGTCGTTACAAACTTGGTATTAGAGCCTAAGGTTTACGGAGTCCTAGGGAGTCTGACAAGTCGTGTTGAGTTCTGACAAGTCGTGTTGAGTAGAGTCTTGATCATCGGTATGTAGCACGCCACATCTATAAGTAAGAGGCTATGAGATGTTTTAGGAAATAGTTGTTTCCTTTCTTTTAGATTCTATCATGCCTACAGTTGTCCCTCACATCTAATAACTCATGCTCTCCTATTTCAGAAAATGCCTTCCCGAAGAGCGAATGCCCGTAGAAACGATAATGAGCAACCCCAGCCTGTTGATCCCTTGAATGAGATAGTGTCTCATGCTGAGTTTTGAGCGGCCTTACAGGCGTTAGCCCAAGCAGTCACCGCTAATGTTCAAGCCAATAACTAGGACACAATTGCAAATCAGCAGAGAGGTGATTTAGCTACTGCCAGGATTTGTGATTTCATACAGATGAATCCGCCAGAGTTTTATGGTTCTAAAGCAGGTGAGGACACACAGTTATACCCTAAGGAGGTGAGAAAGATCACACAGGTGATGCATGTTTTTGAGGAAGAAAGTGTTGAGCTGGCATCATATAGGTTAAAAGACATTGCTTATGACTGGGTTGTATCATGAATGAAAGGTAGAGGTGACGCTGTTATCCCAATGGCTTGGTAGGTGTTCCAAGATACATTCTTGGACAAGTTATTTCCGTTTTAGATGAAGCAATCAAAGATAAAGGAGTTTATGAACTTAAGGAAGGGCTCCATGACTGTTAAGGAGTACTGCTTAAAGTTCAACCAGTTGGCCAAGTATGCTCCTGATTTAATTTCTGACACTCGAGCTAGTATGAGAAAGTTCATGACAGGTGTTTCTGGTTTGTTATTGAAAAAGTGTAGGATGGCGATGCTGAATAGGGATATGGATCTGGCTAGGTTAATGATGTATGCAAAGCAAATAGAGGCAGATAAGATAAGGGAGAGAAATAGAGTGAGGGGTAACAAGAGGACTAGATTCGAGCAGCATGATTATAGTCAGGCTAGGTCCCAAGATGGAACCTCCCTTAGTTCCAGAGTCTTTCGTCTATGCTAGTGCCTTTATCAGCTAGTGCTTCCACACCTAGAGGTAGGCAGTAGCAAGGGAACAGGTGTTCTATGTCTAGATTGCAGAATAATGTAAGTAACAGACCCCTCTATCCTTCTTGTGCTAAGTGTGGTAGAGATCATCCCGGTGAGTTTTTAGTGGATCAGAGAGGTTGTGTTGGTTGTGGAAAGCTGGGCCACAGACTTAGAGATTGCCCACATGCTAGGCAGGGGAACAGAGATGTCCTACCACAGGCATAGACTACTAGTGCACCAGGTCCTGTACCCCGTCCCTCCCCTGCTCAAGGCGCTTCATCTAGCACTACTGGCGATCAGGGACAGAATAGATTCTTTGCCTTACCATCCCATCAGGAGTAGGCAGACTCTCCCAACGTTATTATTGGTATGCTTCGTGTCTATTGCATCGATGTTTATGCGTTGTTGGACCCTGGGTCAAGTTTCTCTTATGTGACCCCATTAGTCACTGTGAATTTTGAAATGAGTCCCAAAAATATTCCTGAGCCTTTCCTAGTTTCCACACCAGTAGGGGAGTCAGTGGTTGCTAAGCAAGTGTACAGAAATTGTCCTATTAATGTTCTTCATAGAGTCATATTTGCTGATTTGATAGAGATAGACATGGTGGATTTTGTCCTTATTCTGGGTAAGGATTGGCTTCATTCTTGCTATGTATCTATAAATTGTCGTACCCGTGTGGTCAAATTTTAGTACCCTGATAAACCAGTTCTTGAGTGGTCCGGGAGTTTGGTATCTCCCAAGAGCCATTTTATTTCCTATCTCAAAGCCAAGAAGCTAATATCCAAAGGCTGTATCTATCACCTAGTTAGAGTTAAAGATACTAAGTTTGAGGCTCCAACTATTCAGGCAGTCAATATTGTTCATGAGTGTCCTGATGTTTTTTTGGAAGATCTCCCATGGGTTTCTCACGATAAAGAGATAGAATTCAGGAGTGACCTTCTTCCTGATACTCAGACTATTTCTATCCCTCCTTATCGTATGGCACCTGCTGAGCTTAAGGAGTTGAAAGACAGACTCAAAGATCTTTTAGAAAAAAGTTTCATAAGGTCGAGTATTTCTCTTTGGGGTGCACCTATTTTATTCGTGCAAAAGAAAGATGGTTCTTTGCGTATGTTTATTGACTATCGTCAATTTAATAAGGTCACGGTCAAAAATAAGCATCCTCTTCCGATAATTGATAACCCGTTTGATCAGTTTCAAGGTGCGAGTTATTTCTCTAAGATTAACCTTAGATTCGGCTATCATCAAATTAAAGTGAGGAAATGTGATATTTCAAAGACAACCTTTCGAACCTGCTATGGTCACTTTGAGTTTCTTGTCATGTTTTTCAATCTAACCAATGCCCTAGCAGCTTTTATGGACCTCATTAATCGAGTGTTCAAGCAATATCTTGAGATGTTTGTCATTGTTTTCATAGATGACATCCTTGTGTACTCCCGTACTGAGAATGACCATGCAGATCATCTTAGAATTGTCTTGGAAACTCTTAGAGATCACCAGTTGTTCGCCAAATTCAGTAAGTATGAATTTTGGCTATGATCAATAGCTTTTCTGGGTCATATTGTTTCATCTGAAGGCATTAGAGTTGATCCCCAAAAGACAAAAATTGTAAGAAATTGGCCTAGAAGTATTTCCCCATATTACATTAGAAGTTTCTTGGGTCTAGCTGGCTACTACCGCTATTTTGTTGAAGGTTTCTCTTCTATTTCATCTCACATGACCCTGTTTACCCAAAAGAAAGTTAAGTTCTAGTGGTCAAATTCCTGTGAGAAGAGTTTTCAAGAGTTAAAGACTCAACTTAGTTCAGCCCCTATGTTGACTTTGCCTGATAGTACAAATGGTTTTGTGGTGTATTGTGATGCCTCTAGTATTGGTTTGGGTTGTGTGTTGATGCAAAGAGGTAAGGTTATAGCCTATGCCTCTAGACAGTTGAAGTCGTATAAAAAGAACTACCCAACGAATGATCTTAAATTAGCTGTTGTGGTCTTTGCTTTGAAAATCTGGAGACACTATCTATATGGTGTCCATGTTGATGTGTTCACTGATCATAAGAGCCTACAGTATGCGTTTACTCAGAGGGTACTTTACTATAGGCTGTATGGAGTTCCCTTGTCTATCATTTCGAATAAGGGTACTCAGTTCACTTTTCAGTTTTGGAGAGCATTTCACCAGGGTCTTGGTACCCAAGTTCAATTGAGTTTCACTTTTCATCCACAGATAGATTATCAGGCTGAGAGGACCATTCAGACTCTGAAAGATATGTTGAGGGCATCTGATCTTGACTTCAAAGGTAGTTAGGATGAGCATTTGCCAGTGATAGAGTTTGCTTATAACAATAGTTACCATGCTAGCATCGAGATGGCACCATTTGAGGCTTTGTATGGTAGAAGATGTAGATCACCCATCGATTGGTTTGAAGTGGGTGAAGCTGCAATAATTGGAACTGATGCGGTATTCGAGGCTATGGAAAAAGGTGAAGTTGATTAGAGAAAGGTTGAAGACATCTCAGCGTCATCAAAAGTCAAATGCAGATATGAGGAGAAGGGATCTTATGTTTGAGGTGGGTGATTTTGTGTACTTAAAGATTTCCTAGTAGACTTAAGTAGTAGAGGCTTTGTCAGACTAGTTATCAGATTGTTAGTATGTTGAGATTTCTAGTATTGTGGTTGTTTGGACCAAGTATTTTCTTTGTATTTTCAATCATTTGATATAACAGTGCCAGTGTTTTGTTTATTTCTTCTCTAAATGAGTTAGTTTATGTAGTGACAGGCTCAAAGGGTTAGCTTGGGCCTACTTGTATCCTTAAGCACCGCGTGGCATCCCAAGAAGAGATTTTGGGTCGTTACAGGAACTTTATTATACCATATATATACACACACACACACACAAAATCTTTTACACATTTTAAGTCGAGGAAATTATTATAAATATATGGAGTAGATTGACTATGATGATTACTATAAGTCTTGGTTTGGGATAAGGCAATGTATATGGATATCCTAAGTCCCTTATGGGTCACTCATTCGTGAGCCATAGTTCCGGAGAAAGATAGTCGTTGTAGGTCCTGTCTTTGGAAGATACTGAGATGAAGGATTTGTATACACTTTGTATTTTATATCACTAAATTGGATATGGTATTATCGATTTATATTGCATTCATTCATTCTTACGCATTGCTTATCACCAATATAATAATTTGGCGATTATGTTTATCGGTCTTATGGGGTGCTGTATAGTTATGGGTTATGGTTGCTATTTGGTGAGTCTTAGATTGTACCTTTCGAGCTTACAGGGGCTCAATTAGGTTATTATTTTCTCGGAGTAGTTGGCTACTTCATTGTTGGTTATTATGGTTAGTTTGTGGTAGAATGATTATAGACTGGTAGCCGAGATTATCGGTATGCTTCTTCCATTTTTGTATTACAATAAGATGCATATTTTATGTTACCTTATGTTTAGTCACATTTTTGTTATAGGCTTTGAGAGTATGCTAGTATAAGCTCCCTTACTTGGCTATGATCCTTCAGATGTTAGGTTGTCTTTCTCAGGTTAGTACTTTTGAGTTTAGTCCTATATATATATATATATATATATATATATATATATATATATATATAT